>NC_092194.1:1692615-1770020 GCF_043641665.1 Enoplosus armatus | reverse complement strand
TGTGTGTGGAAGTGTGAGCCTGACGTCTCTGACTTTGGCAAGGCCTCACTCGGCGACACTCTCCGCACTAAAAAAAAAAAAAAAGTGACGCTCGAAATCCCCCTCCTAATTCATCTGTGCCCCCCCCTTTTGTTTTCACCCTTTGTGTGTGTGTGTGTGTGATGAGAGCAGATTTTGAAAACGAGAAATCAATCAAGGGATCACAATTCTGACCCGGGAATCCACTGTGCAGCGCTCTTCACTGAATATTTGAGAACACGTGATTACCCCCCCCCCCCCCCGCCCGGCCCCCTCTCCAAAATCTATATTTCTTCCTCGATATATTTATATATATATATATATATTAGTTTTTGTTGCTCGTCAGGCAGGTTTGGAGCGCGTCTCCGCGCCCCCGGAGGTGCAGACTTCTCTGCCCGTCTGCTTCTCGTTCAGCTCTCGAATAACCCCGGCCCCCCCCCTCCTCCTCCTCCTCCTCCTCCTCCGGGGGGAAGCGGGTTCAGTGTGAAGAGGCGCGAGCAGGACGACAGCTCTCATTTGTGGCCGCACACACACACGCACACGCACACACACGCACGGAGAGAGAGAGAGAGAGCTGCGCGTAAATTGCAGTCGCCCACTTGAGATGCATGTTTCCCTTCGGCTTGTCAAATAGCCGTGCGCCCTGCTGGGGCCAAGTCTTTGTTAGAGAGGGAGGGAGAGGGGGAGACTGGTAACTTCTTTTACATGCAGCCTGTGGACGAGGTGGGGTTTAAAACAAACCCACCCCCCCCCCAAAAAAAAGAAGAATAAATAAAATAAAAATTGCCATAAATGAAAAACGCGTCTTCATGAAGTGTCGCAACAACAAAATGGCACTCCTGAGCGATTCACTATTATTATTATTATTATTATTATTATTATTATTAATATTCATTTTTAGACACACACACACAGAGACTAAGGCTCGGTGAGCTGTCTATCTGCCGTCGCTTGCCCCCCCCCCCCCCCCCCCCCCCCCCACACACACACTTTTTTGTTGCCTTCCTGTCTCTCCCTATGTCTCTCTCTCTCTCTCTCTCTCTCCCTGCTAGGGGGAGCTCTCAGGCTGTCAGAGCTGCACTCGCTCTGCCAAGCGGGAGAGGGACAGCAGCAGCGTGTGCGTGTGCGTGCGTGCGTGTGCGTGTGCGTGTTAATCAGATGACATCGGCGCTGAAAGACCACATTCACCTCTTAACTGTCAACACCTGCACACCCTGTACTGTCTTGTCTCTCTGTCGCACTATACATTCACCACCATGAGCTGCAAACTGTGTGTGTGTGTGTGTGTGTGCGTGTGTGTGTGCGCACCGTAGTGTACTGGCATAGTGAAGCCACCGGGGAGGAGTTGTAACTACTGTCAATGACTTTTATTTGGAGTTAATCTCGTGTTTTGTTTTGCTTGATTTTTGGCCCCCAGTTTGGTTTGAAGAACTCCCGGAAACCACGTTTGACAATATCGTGTGTGTGTGTGTGTGTGTGTGTGTGTGTGTGTGTGTGTGTGGAGCAGCAGCAGCAGCAGCGAGAGGATAAATTCACATATTGTGCTTAAAAAAAAAATTAAAACAAAAAAATTGCTCAGAGCAGTTTTTGAAGCGCTGCAGCTGACAGGAGCGCTCCATTCCCAGCACAGCGCCTCCCGGGCAGGTGGTGGCATCCGTGCTGCTCACACACATTTTTTTCCTCCTCCAGCCAGTCTGACCTGTCTGCCACGCCCTGCATCGTGTGTATATGTGTGTGTGTATGTGTGTATATATATATATATATATATATATATATATGTGTGTGTGTGTGTGTGTGTGTGTGGATCAAAACTAACACCACGATCAGACTGGAGCAAATTGTTCTAGATTTATTTGCGCGTCTGACTGGCTTGACACGGTGAACCTGACCAGAATTTGTAGGTGTGTGTGTGTGTGTGTGTGTGTGGGGGGGGGGGGGTTACCTTGTGATGAACTTGAATTAGCTTTGAGGTTTTCATCTGAAATCGGGCCGAATCTGAAAAAGACATTTCCTCTATTTTTCTTTTTTGTTGTTTCTTTTGAAATGCGAGAACAGCAGCTAAAATGTCCCCCCCCCCAGTCAAGTCTTTTCCAGGCGAGGGGAGACGAGGGGAGAGCGACACACACACACACACACACTCACACACACACTTGCAGTGCACCAGCGTCGCAGTGACCCAGCCGTTGGTGCACTGTAAGTGTGTGTGTGTAAGTGTGTGTGCATTATAACCGTCAGTTTCTTTGGGTTTTGGAGAAACGTCGAGGTGTGACTGTGGCTTAGCGGGCGACGAATGACTGTGATGCTGCAGGTGTGTGTGTGTGTGTGTGTGTGTGTGTACGTACCGTGCAGACTCACCTGCAAACATTTCATCTTGATTCTAGACTTGTGGTTCAGGAAACGGTACAAAAACAAAAAGAGAAAAGACGTACCAGTGAAGTCTAAGTTTTTGTAGTTTAGATCAGGTCCGGACTCAACACACACACACACACACACACACACACACACACACACGCATCATTATCACTGGTCTAACTGGCAGAACCTTTGTCGTTCTGGGATCAATGCTTTCATCAGCAAAATGGGTTATAATAATAATAATAATAATAATAATAATAATTTCTTTATTATCCCCTTGATGAAGGTCGTCCTTTCACTCTGGTTAGTCATTTCTACACACACACACACACACACACACACACACACACACACACAGGATGCCAGTAAAAAAAAAAAAAAAAAAAAAAAGTAAAATCATTTTCAAAAAAAAAACTGTTGAAAGGAGGGAAAAGAAATATTTGAGAAGCAGCTTGCCGCTAATATGCTCTCCCATTTGTGTCTGTGAATACTATCTGACGGTTGTGTGTGTGTGTGTGTGTGTGTGTGAGTGTGTGTGGAGAGCGGCCTAGATGGATTAACAGCACATTTACAGTGATAGGCGCTAAAACAGAGGAAGCCAAACCCCGGAGACGGTGGTAGCCGAGGAAGGCGGCGGGAATTTGTAGCTGCGCCTCGCCTGCGTTTTTTTTTTTTTTGTTGTTGTTGTTGTTGTTGTTGTTTGGCCTCCACCCAAGCCAAGCGCCATGTTTTTTTTTTTAGCCCCTCTATTTTAATACCTGTTGCGTCCCCCCCCCCCCCCCCCTCCCCCTCCCTCCCACCTCGCTGCAGATGCCGTGGATGGTTCGTCAAAGAGTTTGGTGTTTATTTTGAGCCCATCATTTTTAGACGTTCCGTTTCCTTTTGATTTATTTTTGTTCTTCCTTCAGCTCCCCCCCCCCCCCCCCTCCCCTCCCCTCCCCCCCTGGTGAACTGAAATCCTGTTAGCGCTCCTTGCCTGACTCACCCCGAGCCTTATTAGGTAAATCAGGCCAAAGCGACGCTTCTTCCTTTTTGCGGCGCGCAGTAATCACGGGCGCAGAACACCACAGCCAAATGCACATTTTGTTTCTTCCGCTTTTTTGGTCGTTGTTGTTTTTGAACGTGCCCTGAAAGTAGCTTTGGCTGACTTTGGGTATTTGTAGGAAACATTCCTTACGTACGCGTCTGCGTTTGAGTGCAAAAAAAACTGAAACTTTGCTCCTGCGGTTCAGAACCGGATCCGGTTGTTTCCGGGTCGACCGGCGTGTCGTCACTCGCGCGGGACGCCGGCTGCATTTGAGGTTCGCCTGGCGCTTTCGGGTCACGTCGCGATGATCGTTAAGGGTTTTTTTTTTTTTTTTTTTTTTTTTGCAGGGGTCAGTGTCAGCTGTGGAGTGTGTTTGTTCCAGGTCAGCTCTTTTCTCCGCTTTATTCTCTCCAGTGTTTGTTACTGGACAAAATGCACTCTTTACTGTACGTGGCTGCTCATTTCAATAGCAGAGGACAGATGGCTGCGAGCCTGCAGGCCACACACACACACACACACACACACACACACACGCTGACATACAAACATGATACGACACACGATGCATGCAGCACAAACATGCAACACACACACACACACACAGTCAGAGGGAGCGGTGCTGTTGGTGTGTGGAGATGTGGGCTGACAGAGCTCAGATACTGTACACCTGCTCTCACACACACACACACACACACACACACGTTTCCTGTAGCCGTAGCAACAAAATAAATAATAATAATAGAATAGAAAGCTTTAACCAAAATAACAGCCTCCATTTATATTTTTTACACTTTGTTCGTGATGATGAGGAAGACTAAGATGTGTTCAAGAAACATTTATTTCTATAGCCCAGCATCACAATTATTATTATTATTATTATTATTATTATTATAATTATTATATTTCCAATCTGCACTTCGTGCGACCCCCCTCTGTCCTTAGACCCTGATGAAATCTTATGATTCACTGATTAATATTTGCAATTTGTAAATTGTTAACACGCTGGCGACACTCTGTAGCTTTAGGTTTAGCTCAACAGCATGCTTGTGTGTAAATGTATGTACATACTGTTTGCGCGCATGGGCACAGGTAAATACATATTTCCCTTTTTGTTTCTGTCATTTCTTAATCAACACTTTAATTGCAGCACTAATAGTTGCGCTCGCTGTCCTATTTATATTGCTAATACTTCTACGACAAGTAATAATTGCTGTTAATCCGGGCTGTATTACGCACAACAATGGGTCCCAAACTAGGGTTTGAAAACAAGATGACGATGAAGAACGATAAAAGATGATAAAAGTCTCAGCACACTTCGAACGATCTAGGTGGCACAAAGCGCTTCGACCCGTTCTTGTTGGCGTCACTTGAAGGTTAGACCCGAAAACGCCCCCCGCCTGCCTTTGTCGGGTGAGCAGTCTTGGAGGAGGAGGGCTTGAGAGAAAGGCTCAGACCCTACGCCTGACCCATGCTGCGTACGGCGGGCGCAAACGGCAGATCGTGTGCAAGACCGGCAAAGCCCTTTCAAGCATACTGAGGCCTTTAGATAGAGAGCCTCTGGTAGTTAGGATCCTTTCCAGCCGGATTTTGTGTGGTACCAGTATAATAATGTGTTGCTCGAGGTGCCCAAGGAATTCAAACCCAACATTCCAGTAAACAATGTGAGAGTGAAACACAAGTTTTGCAAATGTCCAGGTGTTCATGTCCTATCTGACACGTCTCTTCTGTTTTTCTCATTGGACTAGCGGAGGTTGAGCATCCAGATGGCGGCCTGCTCTCCGACTCCCTACCGCCCCACCCGCTCGGCCTGCCCTCCCACCCGCTCGGCCTGCCTCCCCACCCGTTGGACCCTAGCCTGGCCCACGCCCTGCCCCCCGGCCTCCACGCCGACCACGACCTGTTGACCTGCGGCCAGTGTCAGATGACCCTCCCGCTGGGCGACATCCTCCTCTTCATCGAGCACAAGAAGAAGCAGTGCCAAACGCCGCTGCTGGCCAATGGCTGCTACGACAAGATGACCGACCGGGGAGGAGGAGGAGGAGGAGGAGGAGGAGGAGGGAGTCCGACTTTGCAGAGCCTTCATCAC
Organism: Enoplosus armatus; assembly: GCF_043641665.1. Lineage (NCBI taxonomy): Eukaryota > Metazoa > Chordata > Actinopteri > Centrarchiformes > Enoplosidae > Enoplosus > Enoplosus armatus. The sequence goes on along the minus strand of NC_092194.1, from coordinate 1,764,534 downwards.
CACGCACAGCGGGGGGAGCTGAGGAAGGTGGTGGAGCCGGTGGAGATCGGCATCCAGGTGACGCCAGAGGAGGAGGAGGTGGGAGGAGGAGGTGAGAGGGGAGGGAGGACGCCCGTCAAAGGAATTTGCCCCAAGCAGGAGAACACACCGGCAGGTAGGCACGATGAACACACACACTTTAAAGAACGGGTTCAACATCTTGGGAAATACACTTACTTGTCTTCTTTCCAAGAATGTCTGCACGTTAAGTGTGGCGATAGAGTAGTTAGCCTAGCTTAGCATAAAGACTGGAGGCAGAAACACCTGCCAAGACCTCTAAAGTGAACAAGTTGTATCTTGTTTGTTAATGAAAATGTGATTTTAGGAGGGGGGGGGGGGGGGGGGGGGGGGTTGTTATCCAGTTCCAACCACTTGCCCCCGTATTCTTGACGTTTGTCAACCATGCCATTAAGGAAGGAAGGAAGCAACAGAAGCACGGGGACTTCGGGTGTTCGGGACAGTGCCGCACCTTCAGCCTTCTGCTGAGACTAAGAGCCACCCTCTCCAGCAAGAGGGAGGGGGGGGGGGGGGGGGGGGGGAGAGAGAGAGATGTTCATTTCATTAGAGGGAGAGAAGAGAAAGCGGGGTGAGACAGGCACATTACCCACTCAAAGCCCTAAACCCCCTCAAGGACTCGGCTAGTTGAAACAAATTGTGCAAAACGTGACAGAGAGACTCACCCCGACTTTCATGGAGAAATCCTGCCTAAGCCATCTGCTTAAAAAGGTGAAAAGCTCATTAAAATTCAAACAAGCAAAGGAGGGAGAGAGAAAAACCACGATGAGAGGAGAAGGAGAAAACAGAGAAAGAGGGATTATAAAGAGGCTAGTTTCTCCCCCATTCAGAGGGGTAAAGAAGCAGTTTAGCAGGAGAGCAGCTGCAGGGTGTGTGTGTGTGTGTGTGTTGTGTGGTGTGGTGTGGTGTGGTGGTGGTGGTGGGGTTTTTTTTTTTTTTTGGGGTGGGGGTGCACCAGCAGTTATCTCTCAAACCAGTCAAGACGCTCAAAGACAGCCAGAGGGGGAGAAGAGCGGAATATTCCAGTCCGTGGGGCGCCGTTTGCAGAACTTGTAGAACCAGAACTCGGCGTGGGACCGTTTTGGGGCGTAGTGCGCCAGCCTTCTTGGCTCAAACGCCGTAGCTAAAAGGCAAGCGAAGTTCATCTTCACGTGGCATCTCTTTCAACCACAAAGGTAATTCAAGGTGGCCCCGCGTAAGAAAGAAAAGATAGATACGAAGGTGCACAAAAAAAAACGCTACCGAACAAAGGAGTCAAAGTGTTGGTTTCGCCGCAGTTACCGTGCGTACAGAGGAAATAGCCACAAATGCAAGAAAAAAAAAAAAAAAAAAAGGGATGAATTTCTTGGTTTTGCTTGGGTGTCAGGCCTCATATAGTCCGTGTTTCATCCTAACCCCCTGAACCCGAGGAGGTGCGTTTCGTCCTCCGAGGAGTCGCTGGGATTTTGCGACCAGGTTGGTGGTCCGGTTGCGTCATTGCGAGAGCTGCGCTGTTTGTGTTGTTTTGTTTTTTCTTTCCGTTCTTTGGATAAAATGCGCCCGACATTGGGACAGAAACACAACGAAATGCATCAGGAGCTCCGGAGCAAACCCTGAACCCTCTGAAAGGCCTGCGACTGCGCGTTACATGCACAACACTTCGCAGTCCCAGCAGCAGCAGCAGGGTGCAAACAGCTCTGACACAGCCCCAGAGCGCGTGCGCTAATTGATTGGCGTCGGTCACATTATTAGCTCGGCATTATTCATATTTATGTGCATAAGTATATATATGCATTTTCTTTTTTCTTTTTTTTTTTTCCTCCTCCCCCTCTCCTTTTTTTTTTTTTTAAATGCTTGCAATATATCTAACCGCAGTCCTCCTGTGAAATCAACTCCACATGCGCAGCAAAATTGTAATTGCACGATACGTCTTCATAACAGAACGTGCAATAATTTTCACATTAAAAGCAAAAACATATTAGCGGCTCAATTGGACGTGCACTGCGGCAACTGTAAACTATATTGCCGCAATAACATTTTATGTTTCAAAATTACCCTCGGTATTTTACAATTTCCACATGAAATATGTCCAACTAGCACCTTATTAACGCGAGGAGAGGACAGAGGGGTTTATTAATCGAGGCCAATGTTTAATTTGGAGAGAACGCGCTCAGCCCTGCTCATAATCACCGGGGGGATTTGAAATATGGCAGATGGAATTTCTCTTTGCGACTCAGGCCCAGCGTTTTCCTTACCGGTAGATTTTTACACCTTTCATTACCTGGTGAAACTGTGTGTGTGTGTGTGTGTGTGTGTGTGTTGGTGGGGGGGGGGGGGGGGGAGTGATCAGGGAATCAGTTTGAATGTCAGCTCCGAACACGACTGATGAAAACAGCTCCGTAATGGGCTCCCCAGCAGGTCAAACCGCTCCTTCATTCCTTAAGCTTTTTCTCTTCCATTTGTTCTCCGTGTGAATTGGAACACAAAGAGCGAGACGGTTTAAGGAAGGAGTCCTTTTTTTTTAAATTTGTTTTTTGGATTTGATGAGGAAATCAGACCAAACCCTTCAGATTTGTGTAAAAGCATCGCTTGTAAATGTCAACGCGCAGAAAACGCAGTGAAACTATAGTTGTAGAAAAAGAAAACATAAAAAAAAAAAAAAAATCCATTGTATGTCCTTGATACAGTGTGACTGAACTCTTCATGATGATGATGATGATGATGACAGTTGAGGACTATTTGCCCGTGGGGGAAATAGAGACATCAAACGGCACCATTTATGAAAAGGGTGTCATATTTTATACAAATACATATTCTAATGCTTTTTAGCCTGGAGTTTTACAGACACACACACACATATATATAAAAATTTTTTTTCAATTCAATTCAATTTTACATATATATATATAGCACCAACAGAGAACCGGCAGTTCCCACCAATGAGTCAGGAGGCAGAAAACCTCGAGCAGAACCAGGACTCTGGGCACAGACAGAGATGCACAGCAACAACAGCAGCAGCAGCAAGAACTACTCTAATAATAACAGAAATATGGCAGATAATTACAACTGTAGCAGTGGGGGAGTCGGCCACTACTATTTAGACCTTTTCTTTTTGTCTTTTTTATTTTTATTTTTAAATATTTCTTCCCGATCATCTTGATTGTAGTTCAAAAAGTGTGTGATTCTGTTGTGGGACAATGTCCGCTCTCCTCCTCTTCCCAACACTTCTAGTCCCGTCTCCTGGACATTAATGGTAGCTATCAATGTCATCGGTAGGCCACTGTGTGTGTGTGAGGGAAACGTAACATGGAGAATATATGAAAGCACCATCAGTCCCTCTAGGCCTCTCACGGCCCAACCCCCCCCCCCCCCCCCCCCCCCAACCCCGGGAAAAAAAAAAAGCTTTGATCTCACACGAATCCATATCTGTGGGGGAACAGAGTTAGCAAACACCCAACTCAGCTCCTCCCAGCGGCAGATGTCGGCGTCGCTCCGTCATTGGAGGCGTAGCTCGAGTCAGCGCAGCTGCTAGCCGTTAGCTAGTTAACGGACGATGCTAAGAGCGCTCGGGTTGGACTTCCTCCTACGCTGAACTGAGCGCTGACGACGTGCGGGTTCTTAGCGTTAGCTGGTGTGCTGAGGCTCCACCAGTGCCTGTCTCACTGGAGGACTCGTCCCCAATATCCCAACGGTTTCTGATAAACCGAAATGTGCCTTTCTCACCTTCTAGCATGCGGTGACCAGACTGTCCCGGTTTGTCCCGGACTGTCCCGGCTTTCGCTCCAAGTCAAATAACGAGCACCAATATTATGCTTTTCGGGCGCTTACCTAGACATTCATCATGTTCCGTCCCACTCGTTATGACCTAACCCGGCGTAAAAAAAAAAAACACACACACACAAACGGCGCACCACGCGTCTGAATTCAACACTCCTTTGACGGTGCCAATCAATCAGTGTGTCGTTGTCAAGGCTGTTGCTAGGCCATGATGAGTCACAGCGGCTCACTCCTGGCCACGAAGATGCTGGGCGCTCCGTGGTGTTGAAAGAAACACACACACACACACACACACACACACACACACACACTCCCGTCAACCAGTACAAAACCAACAGCGATGCAGGGTCAAGTTCCCCTATGCTCAAGTGCACCTGGTCTCTCTCAGGTCTGGTGGAGTGGGGAGGGGAGGGTTGGTCGACCTGGCGACCTCTGACCTGGCCGCACACCCTCCAGACGTCCTGTCAGTCAGGTCGGCCAGAAACTCCGCGGTCGGCGGGACCCTGACAGTGTGGATTAGAGGCAAGAGAGGGAGACGTGTCATTTTTACTCCAAGGCACCGCACGTGACATCCGCGTAGCGCGCGCGGATCACTGAGGAGAGTTTAACACCACCTGACACGGTGCTGCGCAGCCCTGAAAGCCTTGTCAGCCAGGGTTTAATTCAGACATTTAACTAAGTCCAGTTGGAGTGGAGTGGAGAGGAACACACACACACACACACACACGCATAAAGGCATGCATAAATGTAGTTTTGACAAACTCAAGCATGATGACACCTTTTTAATCTGACAGAGCCATTTGACAGGCTGAGTGTGTGTGTGTGTGTGTGTGTGTGTGTGTGTGTGTGTGTGTGCCAGCTGTCTCGCTCTACCTCTGCTTTCACACCCGCTTTTTCTGTCGTTTTTTTTCTTCCTCCAGCCGACTTCTTTTTTTCTCTGTTTGTTCCAGTTCATTCTCTCTGTCTCTCTCTGTCTTTCACACACACACACACACACACACACACACACACAGATGGCCACTTGTACACACACACACACACACATGCAGACGCACACAGCTTTAAGTTGACTATCAGACAGAAAAGGGGAATGATTAATACCCATTATTTCAAACGGGGTGTGCGATATGCCGAGTAAGAAAAAACACACATGATGAAAAAAAAGAAGAGCGTGTGTTTGAATCTTATGTAAACAGTATGCACATGGACACACACACACACACACGCACACACACCTCTTCAATAAATAATGACTGAGCGCAGTGGTGTGTCCCTAAAATATTTACCATATGCTTATTTATCTTCCAAATGAAAACTGCACAAAGACTTAACAAAGAGCTTCGGCCCAGTGTCTGTTTGAGTGTGTGTGTGTGTGTGTGTGTGTGTGTGTGTTTGATATAACAGCCTGTACTTTAGAGGCATTACGGCGCCCGCTGCTCTTGTTTTTTTGCGTTGTTTCAATAAAGCTGGGAGGCCTCTCGGATGGAGCGCCGGCCTTTTTGAAGTGGTAATTACTCTGGTTTGTGTTGCACTCGCTCCCTCTGTTTCTCTCTGCCTCTCTCGCCCTCCGTATCCTGTGAGCTTTTGGCTAGTGTCGGTTTTTTGGGTGTGTGCGTGTGTTTTTGTGTTATGTGTGCACACAGTTACAGTCCTGATGCATATTTAATAGGGCCTGCAAGGATGTTGACGGACACACACACACACACACACACACATCAAGCAGTGAGGAAGCTGCACTGGCTGCTTCACTCCTGAACAGTGTTGAACACGTTACGTGAAAGTGAAACGACTCGCTGAAGAAGTACATTACATTATTTGAGTAACTGCCCCGCTAGCGCAATGAATTACATTACTTGTTACATTGCATTCTATGACGTGGTTGTGTTCCAATGCTGCCTCACCTTCACCCTACTTGGAACACTGTCAAGTGCTGAAAGCTAACATTGCTAACACACTGTTTCCTTATTCTTTGGTCAGACAGAAGCTGATTTTTTTATTTTGTTTTTTAAATCAAAACGTAGCCCATTTTAGACAAGTACTTTATTCAGGCAAAGTTCTTAGATGTCAAAAAAATGTGTAGAAACAGAAAAAGCAAGACTTGGCCTTGGCAGCTAGCTTAGCCCTGGTGACTGCGCGCACGCGCAGCTAAGCCGTACAGGTCACGCAGCCCACTTCCCGAATGTACGCTCGCCAGCCATCTAATGAGCCTCAACATTTCAGTTAACCACATCTGGAACTTACTGGAAGGGTTAGTCCTTTCTTTTGGTGGAGGCTAGCTCCTTCCTTACCTCCAGCACCTGCGTCAAGCTAACGTAGGTCCCAGACCAGTTTGGTCACCGAGCACACCTGAGAGAAAACTTGTATTAACTCTCCCATCCGGCTCCTGATAAGACTCCTAAAGGGTTAGACTACTGAATAAAGTAGGGTGACCATATTTTCAAACCCCCAAACCGGGACCCTGAAGTGTACTGCACGTTCGTGCACGAGCACACGCAACGCACGTATGCATGCACTATGGGGGACAATTATTTCAGTGCTTAGCACACCTACCCACTGTACCTTTCAACGCGCCATGAACGCAGCATTTTCGTTGCCGGGTACTTTAAGAAGGAAGGAGTAAGCCTCCCGGAGCTCTTTAGATGGCTAACCGTTAGCATACTGCCAGGTTCTGTCATAGCCTATGACGCTTGCCTAGCAACAGCCTTGACAACGCCACTTTGAACTTTGACGAACCGGGACGTCTGGTCATTGTAGAATGAAGTCATCACGTGACTTAACACGTTACTGCTCAGCTCTGGTCCTGCAGATGTTTCGCTGCAACTCACCGTCCCCCTCTGGAATGTAGACCTGCCGTGTGTGTGTTAGTGTGTGTGTGTGTGTGTGTACTTGATTTTCTCCTCTCATCTCCTCCCCTCCATCCACTTCTTCTACCTTCTTCTCTGTAAATCCAGCATCCTGGACGCAAACCAGACACCGAGAGCGAAAAAACAACCCGAGACATGAAGGCTGGGTGGAGAGACATACAGAGGCACAGGGAGAGAGAGAGAGAGAGAGAGAGAGAGAGAGAGAGAGAGTTTTGCCATTAATAGAGCATAAAAAAGGCAAATCGGCATCTCGTGTGCTTCTTAGCATTTTCAAAATCCCTTTTTTGCGATTTTCGCCTCGTCGCCTCTCGCTGCCGCGTTAATCACTTTGCATGCACTCATTTAAATATTAAAATTTTCTTTAATCATCAAAGCCAGTGAGCATCATGCATATTCATATCATCTTACCCCCCCCCCATCCCCCCTCCTCCTCCATCCCTCCATCCCCTGGATCTCAGGTTCATTACTCTGCTGCACAGCCATTAGCCACTTCCCTAATCACACAGTTTACACACAGGCTAGCCCGTGTGTGCACGCACACACACACACACACACACACACACACACACACACACACAGCTAGCCACCAGCGCTAACCAGTGCTAATCCGCTAACTAGACTAAAAACGCACAGGCATCCCTCCAGTCTGAACTGAGCCGAACAGACTTGTCATCCATCCCGGCTGCTGGATGGCTGGAGCTGGGAGTATTTGTCAAGAGGCTCGATGAAACCCTCATTTGCATAATGACTTTGTAGTTCTGCATTAATAAAATTTGCATATGAAGCCGTGTTAATTACTCCTGATCAGCCTTTTTTGCATTCATGCATGGTAATTTTCGGCGACTTGCGAAAATTGATGTCCTGGCGTCAGGGATGAGATTGGTAGGAAGAGGCTCCGTGTGTGTGTGTGTGTGTGTGTGTGTGTGTGTGTGAGTGAGGATGAAGACAGGGCGGAAATGATGAAGACAAGGGGGGCGTTGTGGGGGGGGGGGGGGGCATTATGGAGGCAGAATAGGTGGCAGATTGCTGTGGTTTGTCTTTCAGGCGGCGTCGTCTCTCTCTGTCTGTCCATAACTTTTATGAAATCTCCTTTAATTGTTGAGAGTAAAAGGAGAGGCTTTTCAGTAAACCCCCCCCCCCCCCCCCCCTCCTAATTTTGTTGTACAACACATGCACACACACACACACGCTCGCGCATACTCACAGAGGCTGGCTGGCAGCCATTTGTGAATCTATTGTTTACTCTCAGTTCTTCATTTCAAACAGCGGAGACTTTATTTTGCTCTCAGCTTCTCAAACTGTGGCGGGTTTTGATCAAGACTGGATTGTACTCACAGCATTTTTGTAAACGATTTTCAGGTTCTAATAAGAGCACGTTTCCTCCTTTCTGGCGTGCGTGTCAAGTAGCAGATTTCCTTTTGACATTTTCTTTTTCGACGCAACAGCCCCCTAAATAGAGCCGCACGTCATCAGATTTACTGCCGTATGATTCGCATTGTGTTTATTGTACCTCTGGAGGACCCTCAGAGGTCCCTGGACCCCACTTTGAGAGCCACTTGGTTTAGCAGCTACTGAGACGTGACGTCTACTTTGCCGTTTTGGCTTTTAATAGCTTTGGAAAATCAGCTTTTCTCTGATGAAAACGGCATCTAAGTAAGGTTGATTTTTAGAAGCTTTCCATTTATTTAAAGCTTTTCCCTCAAGGACCAGCTCATTTTGAATTCCCCACAGGGACGATCAGGTTTAACAAACCTCCTGCTAAACCCAGTTAGAGAGTTTCTTCATGGTCCCTCCAGAGTTCAGGCATTTATTCATGGATTCTTTTTTTCTTTTAAGTTGTGGTTTTGGCACCGGGCTTTGAATGCATGTGTCATGTGTGTTTTTTCTTAGAATCGAGCTCCGGTGAAAGGGAGAGAAAAGGAAAAAGTGTGTGTGTGTGTGTGTGTGTGTGTGTGTGTTTTTTTTGTCGGTGGTCTCTGATTCATTTGAACGCAACGGCGGAATTAAAGCCAGAAGCTATTAGCGGCGTGCAGAGTGCGGGGCGCCAGGCCAACGCAGAGGCACTTCCAATGAGATGGACATGAATCACAGGCAGCCGCGGATAAAGGTGTTAAAGTGGTCTGAAGATTCATCTTTTTTTTTTTTTCCTCTGTTCGCTTTCCTCTCCATTTTTAGCGGGCCTGTGCCCCCCGCCGATCACCTGTCAATCAGACGCGGGGGAGCTTCACCGATCAACCGCCAACCGCCTAGCTCTTTCTCCTCCGCGGGCCTCGCGTCACTTCCTGTCTCTCGGGCCGGGCGCCAAACAGGTTATGGCAACTGTAGTCATGGTCAACAAACGCCCACAAACGTCATCTTTCCAGCCTTTGTAGACTCGGCTGGCAGCCCCTGCTTAACCGCGTGGAGGCAACAAATGACAGGAATACTAAAAATAATGACATTAGATTCGTTTTTGCCTTAATTACCATATTATTTAGACTGAACCCCAAAGTTCATTTGCTGTTGTTTTTACTGCAGCTCGCTCATCTCGACCATTTGCGCGTGAACCCTTGTCGACATGTAAATCTGCAATCGTTCCATTAAGAAATAGACCGTTTCATTATTAATTGAAAAAAAAGCACCCACTTCAGGTGTCGTCAGAGGGGAAAGGTAACCTCTGAATGAAATGTAGGTTCCTTGGTGAATAGTTCACTTTCACAGCAGAGCGTTGGCTTTCAGGTCAGGCGATAACGCGCTCAGGTGTAGTTTGTTTCCAATTGTGTCGCGGAGCGGCGGAGCCGCTTGTCGGGCAGTGAAAGTGAACAGAGAGAGGGGAGAAAGAGGCCTGATCGGGAGGCTTTGTGGAGGCGACAATGGAGTGGATGCAAAGCTGCACCTCCCTCTGCATTCATGTCCTCCAGGGGGGGAAAATAAAAGGCTGCACCTCGCACTCCTTGCTGAATGCCATTGTGCGCTAACGTAGGCTGCGGCGTGTGTGAGAGAGTGTGTGTGTGTGTGTGTGTGTGTGTGTGTGTGTGTGTTTGCCGTCGCCTGCTACTTCCAGTTTCCTCCCTGCTAATTTTGAACGCGGCGCGTTTCCACGTGCGTTTTCCAGTAAGAAGCGGGGTCACGCAGCCTTGTGTTGGCAGCGTTTCTGAACACGACATGGTGATTAACAGCGAAGGTGACGGGGGAAAACGCACCTCGAAGAAGTAATGACCGTGCAAAACAGGAACGAGACTGCATTTGTATTTGCGCAAAGGTGAACTTTGCCACACACTGTGTCCCTTGGCCTGGGATTGGCCATAAATGCAAAACGAACAAAAAAAAAAGGTGTTTGGCACGCCGGTCATCTGCAACTCTCCCTCTTTAGCAGCTCTTTGGTCACAGGGACGCTGTGCCTCGTCTCGTCTCCTCCTGCTCGAAACAGCCGCCACCGCCGTCGCCGCACCACCACCACCACCCTTGTGTCGTCCATCAGCCTGACACTGGCGGCTTTCACTACAACTCTGCATGCGAGATTTGATTTTGTAAAGTCTGAGTTGTCGGCGCGAGAGAGAGAGAGAGAGAGTGAGACCTCAGAAATAGGTAATACATGCAGTAAGCCTTCCTAGTCAAGCTGACATGTTGATGCTTCAAAACCTCCTTGGGACGAAGCAGCGAGAGACACCGGACTAAAAATAACTTGACAATATTGTCACTACACAATAGCAGGCGGCGGCGGCGGCGGCGGCAGCTCCGGGCCGGCCGCAGACAGGATGGAATTACCACAGTATTTTGCTGCGTTGTAGGGTGAGGGGGTGGGGGGGCTCATGACTGCCCCCCTCCTCTACAATGGGCTGTTGGCGTTTAGCACCGGCCAAATCACCACTTAACAAAAGCTAATTTCTCACTTGGTTAAACTGGGAAGGATTAGGGGCCCAGTGTCGGCGCAATCCATGTTTGGTGAAGAGTGAGGGATGGAGGAATGTTAGGGAAGGATTTAAACCTCAATTACAAGGGACTGAGGGCTTTTGTGTGTCCGTGGCGAAGGTGGGACACCGAGGTTTAGCGACTTCGCCGGAAATGTTTGCTGCCTTGTCGTGGGTGTGTGTGTGTGTGTGTGTGCGCGCGCGTGCATGCAGCCGAGGGTGGCATAGCCTGACAAATACATGTTGATCCCCTTGTTTAGGAGGGTTTAAGTCTCCCCAGTTTCACATGCTAACACTGTTCGGGCTGCGCGCGAGGAGGGACGACTCCCAATCAAAGCGCATGAAATTTAAAAACCCTGTTTGTGTCACGTCGTGGAAGCAGCATGACGGTTTTAGTGTTGTAGCTCCCATGCCTTAACCCCCCCCCTTAAAAAAAAAAAGGACCATTTATTAACCTTAAATGGTTAACGGGCTTCACTTATATAGCGCTTCTCTCAACCTTCGCGGTTCCCAAAGCGCTTTTACAGACCGAGCTGCCACGCAAGGTGCTGGCCAACTCAGGGTCTTCAGTGTCTTGCTCAGGGAGCCGGGGATCGAACCCCCCAGCCCACTAACCCCCCCCCCCCCCCCATAGGTGTTACCCAGTGCACCCCTATGCCCCATGTGAAACCCCTTAGACTGCTGCCTTTTGCAAACCCCCGCGAGCATCTTAAGGCGCCACTATGCTTCAAAGGTGCTGCATTTTGTGCCGTCTAACAGCGTTTGAAGTGCTTTTGCAGCTTTGTGAAAACAAGTGCACCCACTTCAGAAAGCAACTGGCCTCCTTTTATTTAGTTTAATACCTTCCGGCACACCGCGGTTTGTACGTACGCACGATCGACTGACACACAACGCGAGTGCCTTTGGGAAGAGACTTGTTATGCCCAATTGAATAGCTATTGCGCCCCCCCCCCCCCCCCCTCTCTCTCTCAGTGACGGCGGGCTCTTTGCTTCTCCTCCGAGTGTGGTTGTTCTTCTTGAGCACCCTCAAAACAAAGTCTTAGCACACAATGGAAGCCTTCGCTGCCCACTGAAATATCCCGCATCATCCCGCAGCACTGCTTAAAGCCCCCTAAACCCTTCAGCGCCACCCCTGCCCCCCCACTGCGGCAGCGACAGCAACTTTTGCTGGCTGACAGAAGTGGCTGTCTTCAGCATCTGTGGGCTTGGTGTGAGGGACAGCCACGGCGGCGGTGCGGTGAAACCAGAGCAGCCTTTCACCCCAGAATCAGATTTGTAGCATCTCTCATCTCCTTGAGACTTTTGAGGGAAGAAGAGCAGGGTGGGGAGGGGGGGGGGTTAGATTCCCCCCCTGAACACCAAACCCTTTTCGTTTGTATCAAAGGTTTGCCTCGCCCCCGCTGACACCCCTGAATTATTCACTTAGAGGAAAAGATAAACAAAGCTCGCTAGCTACAGTTGTTCTATTGATTTCTCTGGGCAACATCACAGATAACAAAAAGAGGGCCGGAGGAGAGAAGCTGGGCTGCCCCCCCCCCCCCCCCCCCCTACACACACACCTTATCTGTAAATAAATCAATAACATGCGTACTTTTTCTCCTGAGAAAGCAGCCCGTGTCCTGTTTCCCAGGAAAGTAAATAATGCATTTAAATGATATCTACTTTGTTATTTAGGTAGTTAGAGCATGTGTCTGTGGATCGGGAGGGGGGGCGGGGGGGGGGGGGGGCTTGCCATGTGGGAACAGTCTTTTCTACCTGTTGGTTAGGCTAAAATTGCCCACCGCTGGGGTAATTTGCCATTCGGAGCGAGGTTGGGGGTTGGCCAAGTAAACAATGCTGGCTCGGGGCCAACAAACTGGCAGCACAGCCCCTTCTGATTAGAAGCAGGCAAATCCTCCCCCCCCCCCCCCCCCCCCCCCCTCCTCCCCTCTCCTCAATGCAGTGTTTTAAAATGCGAGCTGCTCAGAACCTGTTCGCTTCATGTGTTGCGTTACTGGAAACACACCGGGTTGCCACTGGTTGTTAATTCCAGAAACATCTTTGCATCGCATGCTCTCCCATATCCCCATGGCCACGAAGGCTCGTCTGCTCTGTCAAAGTGTGTGTGTGTGTGTGTGTGTGTGTGTGTGTGTGTGTGTGTGTGTGTGTGTGTGCGCGCACGCTCTTTTTTCTTTTTTGTTATGTGCTCGACACACTTGCTAAATTGTTTGGCCCATTTAGCGGCCACTCCCGGCCAACCATAGGATGCCTTAACTGCCCCTTTGGCACCACTTGAAGGCTTTCAGATAAAAAGCATACCTGGGAGGAAATTGCAGGTTTGGCGGGCGCCGTGGTTTCTCTCTCTCTCTCTCTCTCTCTCTCTGTCTAAGGCCGCTTAACCACCAGAGGCTCCTCCATTGTTTTTGCTCCCCACTGCCCCACAACCACATTATTATGTCATCAAGACGCCCAGGTACACTGCCGCGCCGTGCAAACCCACCCGGCTGCGATTGGTCAGTGGATAAAGAGCGGCCGGCCCGCCAGCAGGCCTCGGCCCTTAGCGCGGCCTCCCGCCGTGGCTGCCAGCACCGCGCTGCCATCTGCCTGGCTGTGGTGAGGAGGAAGGGAAATCGGATCAGTGCATCCAGAGTAGCTTGATGTGTGAGCTGGACTTACAACAGCAAGACAAAACACACACACACACACACACACAGAAACACTCAGACGAGTAGCAGATCCAGCAGTGGATGCCTTGACCTAAATGGTCAGTACTTGAGTCTAATGAGCAGTGGAGCAGGCTGGGATTTCAGCTCTGACCAACGCTGGCACCAGCTACACTACCCTGTGTGTGTGTGAGTGTGTGTGTGTGTGTGTGTGACCTATAAGTTCTGCAAAGAGACAGACACGAAAGAGAGATGTGGATCTAGCGTGCTGGAGGCCATATTTAGACCACCTACCCTACTGTAAGGGTTTCAAATGCGGGCTCGGATTTTAGGATTATGGATTTTGGTGCACGGCGAGACGACGGCCGCACGTTTCTATTGCGACGTTCGAGCTGAAGGTGTGCGCGGAGGTGGAATGGCAAGATCTGATCTGAGTTTATCCTTCCTGCCTCGGTAGCCTGCTTAGCCTCATTAAACCAGTTAGCAAATGAAGGTTCGGTTGTTTCTTTTTCATCTTTCCGGTGCCGTGTAATCTGCCCCTCACGAACATACCGGAGTCAGAGATTTCCTAATGAAACCTTAAGGTGGCTCTGGTTCCGGTGTACAGGCACTCTTATATTGCGTTCTTGGGCAGGAACTGGGGCCCAAGGAACCTAAACCGGGTCTAGATGTCTCGGGTTGAAATACAGGCAAAAGTTCCTGAGTTCCTAAAAAAAAAGGTTCTTGCAGTGAGAAATGGCCGTGAAGGGGGGGGGGGGGGGGGGTGGACCCACAGACCAGTCAGGCTTTCTGTGGAGCCGAAACACTCGCGTGGCCAAGAGATGAGTTAAAAGCATTCTTTCCCCACTCTCACTCATCAACATGTCTTCCCCCACTTTCGCTTCGCGTCTCTGTTGTGTTTGGCTGCCGTGTGGCCCCGCTGAGCTGTGGCTGCGAGGCTCCTCTCAGAGAGTCCTCACATCACCAAGAAGTTGTTTTCTTTTTTTTCTCCTCCAGTTTTTCTCTTTGTCCAACACTTGGTCCTCGTTCCTTTTTAGTAGCCGTCACGTTTTTTTTTTTTTTTTTTTTTGCTCATTATGAGGCCTTCTTTTTTGTAAACTTGTGGTGGAAACACCCTGGTGTGATGCGGCGTGTCCTGGGAGGTGCGCGGACGTGTCTCTCAGCATTGTGCTGCAGCATTGGTCCGTGTCGCAGGATGTCGCAGCATTTCCACAGCGTGTTGCATCATGTCACGTCATGTTGCAGGACGCCGCAGGGAGTCGCGTAATGTCGCGGCATTTTGCGTCACGACACAGGGAGTCGCAGGGGGTCGCATCGTCTTGCAGGATGTCTCAGGATGCGCCTGCATGTAAGCAGGACGTCGCAGCATTTTGCAGCATGTTGTGCCTCGCGTCACATCGTGTTGTGGGACGTCGCAGCACGTCGCAGGATGTGGCCGCGGGTTGCCATGTGTTACGGTTGCAGGATGTGGCCGCGTGTTGCCGTTCGCGCGCTCGGGCCGGAGAGTCTGTCCCTGCAGTCTTCCTCAGGGTTCGGTGCGGGTCACGCAGAATACGTTGTTTTACTGTTTCACTCGCTGGTTTACTTTGACTATGTGACAATGGGAGCCGAAAGTAAAAATAACACCGGTGCATTTCTCCTTTAAGAGATGGGGCAGCCTTGCTAGACTGTGCTTCCGACTGTGCATGTGTGTGTGTGTGAGTGTGTGTGTGTGTGTGTGTGTGTGATGGCATGAGGCTCGGCAAATGAAAACAGATTGGAGTGGTTATGGGAGCAGGCCTGCTTCCAGTTAGCGTGGAGACAGCAGGAGGACCGAGGAGCTCCTTTCCTCTCCTTCCCTTCCCCTCTAAGAATAAAAGAGTGAGAATGAACAGTAGCAAAAGGAGAACAAGCTGAACTAAAATGCACAACAACGGACTGCAAAACCAGAGGTCTGAAATGTGGTCTGGCTGTGGGTCGGTTTAGCAATCGAGGCTGTTGTTGACAGATGCATGTCCCTGCTCGCATGTCGCCGAGACACGCTACTGTACTGCAGCAGTCAGCCAGTGTTCATGCTAACATGCAGCTGTTAACTCTCGCCACATAATGACAGCTCCTCCAGCTGTCTGTCTGTCTGTCTGTCTGTCTGACAGTAAACCGGTCGGACTGTCTGACTGACTATGAAAAAAAAGAGCGCGTGAAAAGGTTTAATCGAACTCGGTAACATCTGCTGATGAAGATCGTTTGTTATGATCGAAAGCGCCCCAGCAGCTGCTAAACGGACTCGGCGGCGAGGCTCTTTCCTCAGCTGGGGAATTTCACGAGTCAGGAAGGAAGGAAGCGCGAGTCAGAGATGTGAGAAAAGGGAAGGCAAAGGGTAAAAATATCTCCTGCAGCTGTCTTTGACTTTGACCCGCTGCACTTGCCGTAGTTAGTTCTGTACAATGAGAGGTTGTTACCTAGATTTTGGGCGCACTTTACTTCAAGCTGTTTCAAGTTCGACCCGGATACTGTTCACAACCCACTGGACCGTCTTACTAGTCCCGCGTCTCGCGAGAATCTCAAGAAGCTGCGCTGGTGGGCGACAGTGTTAAACGAAACACAGAGTGCGGTGTCCTTCCTGAACGCAGCTTTTCTCTTGCCACGTTTATGGCCATGCACCGAAATACCAAAGCGAATTCCTCGTGTGTGAGAAACCTGCCTGGCAGTAAACCCAAAAGGTGTTCAAGTGTTGGTGGGACCAACTGTAGGTGACCCCCCCCCCCCCCCCTGCACTGTGTCTCTGCCTGCAGGTATACATCTCTGCAGTGGCTCTGCTGCCTTTCCAGAGCTCTCCAGTCGTCCAGGCCTTATAAGGGCCTCCAGCACAGACCTGTCCCCTCGTCCCTCCCTCCATGCCCTCCTCTAACCTCCATCTGGTCTGGATCTGCTCTCATCCTCGACCTGCCCCCCCCCCCCTCCACTCTCCCTGCTCCCACTTCTCCCTGCCATTTCTGTATAAACAAGTGGAGTCTGACCATAACACTCAGACCACAGGCTACACTCCTTCACCACCACCACCCCACCCACCCCCCATCTCTTTTTCCATATCTCAGTTTCCTCCTCCTGCTTGTCTCCACAGGTGAAGGTCACGTTTACGAGAGGAGATCTTGGGAGGTTGAGAAGGTGAAGCTGATCAGAGGGGCGTAATGTTGAATTCATAAATCTGGGATTACGCTCAACTCGGCCTGGTTCCCTGGCGGAGTGAGAGAGAGAGAGAGAGAGAGAGAGAGAGAGAGAGAGACATCTTTTCTTCTTGACACCAGTGTCAGGCAGCGCTGTAATATATCTCATTCAGACAGGAGGGGCACTGCTACATCATAGTCCGGGATGGGGCTCTGGCATGTGTGTCTGTGTGTGTGTGTGTTCCGGGAGACTCCCACTTGGCAACTTGCTTTTGGACGAGGCTTATATAAGGGGAGGGGGGGGGGATTTGGACGGGACAGGTGACAGAGAGAGAGAGAGAGAGAGAGGGATCCAAAAATGTGTTGGAGCACTGTCCCGGTCAAATCAGGCTCATGGCAGAGTTTCTCTATTGTGGCTACAGGGAGCGAGCCAACTCTTCACCTGACAAGATGTCAATGACTAAAACCTCGCAGGACAAAAACAGCCGTCCTTTGCAGAATACTGAGCACTGATGATTTGGGGGGGGGGGGTTGGGGGGTGCAGGCATCATCTCCGACAATTCTGCCACTGAGCCCACTGTGTTTGCACCTGTGCTGCCCTCATCAGTCGGACAATTTAAAGTGCTTGTTATCATTTTGGAACCCGCTGGTCCCGGGTTGGGGGTCCTGGACCGCGTGTTCGTCAGCCCCAGCAGCGGGGATAGACAGGGACAGGGACCGGGACCAATGCACGCCACGCGGACAACACGGCAACAAGGAACAGGCGCAAAGGATTTATGGGGGGGGGGGGGGGGGGGGATGAGGGGAATGAGCCCAACTAAAATGGCCTCACCTTGAACCAGACCAGGGTGTGCGTGTGCCCCCTTCATTTCTTCCCTCCGTGCGGTTCGAAAAGCGCACTCTACAATATAATGCAATTATTCAGTATTTTGCAAAGGGACCCCCTGAGAGCTACAATCAAAGGCCCCTTTAACTGTCACACCCGGCCCCCCCCCCCCGACGCCTCCACACCCAGTACGAGTGACATGCACAGGTGCATCCTGCATCATGGTGTGTGTCTGTGTGTGAGTGTGTGTGTGTGTGTGTGTATGTATGTCCCGGATTAAAGGGCTGGCACCATGGGGGTGTGTTTGGGTGGAGGGACGTTACCACTACAGAGCCCCCTTCCTGCCACCACACCCGTCACATATACACACACGCAACACACACTCCACCCCACCCCCCCCCACCCCCCAGGTGCAGTGGTGCGGGCCAGTGTGCGGGATTAGCTGGTGTGCTCTGGCACTCTCTTCTGGTAATCCCTCTAATTTGTTAACAGGGCACACACACACACACACACACACACACACACACACACACACACACACTGCTGCAGTTTGTTTTGGATTGCATCTCAACTCCTACTTTTGACTACAGCACTAAGGACGACTTGTTTCTTGTCATGTCGTGTGAGAGAGAGGGAGCTCCTCTTCCTCCCCCCACCCCCCTCTTCCTCCTCCTCCTCCTCCTCCTCCTCCTCCTCCTCTTCCTGCTGCTCCTCCACTCCCCTAATGAGCTAAATGCATTCTAATTTGGCTATGATCAGCTAAGCTTTCCTTTAAAATTCACAACATAAGAATGCCAAAGCCCCTTCCCTCCCGTCCCACCTCCCTCCCCCTTCTTGTCTTTGCCATGACTGTCAGGGCTTGTATACACACACACACACACACACACACACACACACACACACCTTGCACAAAGCTAATCCTTTGTTGGCTGGATAACATGCAGAGAAGATTGGGTAATGCTAAAGTTCAGCACATGCTGGGATGAAAGAGGGCTGCACAGACTCTAGAAGGAGAAAGAGTAAAGGACCGAGTTACAGAACGGGGGGGGGGGGGGGGGGGGTGAAAATATCATGTTGATTCTTTAGCTGTTACCTGTTCACTTTTTTTTAAAGGGGGTGGGGGGGGGGGGGGGGGGGGTTAGTCCTGTTGAGATCAACCGGCTCTGCAGGATACCTTTGTTTTTCCGCCCCAACTGTCAAATACGGGTTTCATGAACAAATAAAAACATTTGCGATGAAGAAGAAGAAGAAGAAGAAGAAGGAATAGATTCCTGCCACCAGTAGCAGGGATTTGCTTAGCTAGACGTAGACGCTCACATTTTTCGTGGTCCCAGTTGAGGGTTATTTGCAAGCGAGCCGACCGTGGTGAGACTTCGTAGGTGAGATTGAGGGTGGGGTGTCGTTTCAGGCTCCCTGTTCCGGAGCTAGAGAGGCGGTTAGCGCCGCGCTCCCGGGCGAGGTCGGCGCAGTCATCAACGCTGCCGCCGTGTGTATTTTGGAATCGTTTGCGTTCTAAAGGAATGGAAAATCCTTCGTCGACAAATGAAACCAAAAGTGGGGAGTGACTAAACCCTTAACGCGCGCCGGACGTTTGTAAGATAACTTCGTCGGCCATCTTGTTAAGAGTTAACGCAGGAGTTGTGGAGGGCCCCTGCTTGTGCTCACGCTGATTCACGGCGTTTTGCAAGTATTTGTAAAGAAATACTTCTGAATTTGTTTGTGTGTTATTCTTTACCCAGAAAGTAAACATATTAGGGGGCCTTTTTTTTGTTTTTTTTTTCATTTTACTGAAAATGGTTCTTTGCTGTTTTTTGGGATATTGGAAGTATCTTATTGGAACTGGTCTTATATGTGACAAATAGGTAGCTACTGACTTCAGTCATATCTCATCACACCGCTTACAGGCTGCTAATAGTTTTCCTATTATACTAATACTTACTTTTTCAAATTTAAACCCACGCGGCTTCTTTTTCCTCATTCTGTCCCCCCTCATCAACCGGGGCGGAGATTCCCCTCACGTTCCTGCTCAAAGTTTTACCGCACACCAGATTGCCATTCTCTTGCAAAAATCTACTGATTTTTAACAAGGCTAAACAACGTTCCCCCCAGCCTCCTGACACCAGAATTATGAAATCAACTCGCAGTGTTATGTTGGGCTGAATTTTTTGCGAATATACAGAAACGCAAATACAGAAACGCATAAGGAACGATGACCCAGTGAGATAAACAGAGGGAGTGCTTTGCAGCAACCGCCTTGACTTTGCTTTTGAAATGAGCTTGAGATTTCTCACCAGCAAAAGTCTGCCATTCAAGCTCCCTCCACTTTACGACACAGCGTAATTCACAAAAAGCAAGAACGTGGAAAGGGATGGGAACCCGGCCCCGCACGGCGTCGCAGGCTGACGCGGCGACGGCCTGTAAAGTGTGGGGTTTGCCCTCTTGGTCTTCAGCCACCAACAGCATCTGCGGCGAGCTGAGCCCAGAGATGACTCAGTTTCCCCAGAAGGAGGTTTTGTTTTTTGTTTTTTTTTTGAGAGAGAGAGAGAGAGAGAGTCCCCCCCCCCCCCCCCCCCCCCGAGCGGAGCTTTCGGGAGCTGTGAAGTAGGGCTGCAAGTGGATCACAGACTCACAGACGCAGCAGATAGAGCCTACGCCGACCCTGCTGTCGGAGGAGAAGTGCGAGATTTTCATTTCCGTACAGTTGGGGCGATTTAATTAAAGCCGCGGCTGTGTGTGTGTGTGTGTGTGTGTGTGTGTGTGTGTGTGGTCCTGTAGTGATTTTAGTCGCGAGCTATTAAAGCCAATTTAGAGAGCCTGTTGGATGACGTTAAAACCCCGCTCTCAAACCACTTCATTCAAAACTAACAGACTACTTAAAGAATACTGGGAGCTCGGCGCCAAATGAGCTCTGCTTTTTTTTTTTTTTTTTTTTTTGGGGGGGGAAATGATCTCATTAGGAAGGAGACACGCGCCGCGTAAACACTCGTAACTCTCACCCGAGCAACACAAGGGGGGGGGAGAAAAAAAACAAGAACCCCCCCCCCCCCCCTCCGTAGGGTGTTACTGTAGCGTGGATGTATGTACAGTGTACAAACACATGGACGTGTGTGTGTGTGTGTGTGTGTCTGCAGAGATGGAAACACACACATCTGATTTGCATGTAATTGTTGCCGTGCTATGATCGTGATAAACAGCACATTAGCCATGCAAGGTGAGGAAGTGTGCTGTGTGTGTGTGTGTGTGTGTGTGTGTGTGTGTCTGGCGGGGGGGGGGGGCCACCTCGAGATCATACACATGCTAAAGACACTGCTGGCTTAATAATGCAAAAAAAAAAAAAAAAAAAAAAAAAAGAACGTCAGGAAACTTTTTACAAGCGCGACGGAAAGGCCAAGAGGGGAGCACACACACACACACACACACACACACACACACACACACACACACACAGCCACTGTACCCTTGGCTCATGTCAGCTTTGTTCTGTATGTAAATGCCTCAGCTCTGACATTGCCCCCCCCCCCCCCCCCCTCTTACATCAAAACCCCGCTCTGCTGCTGCTGCACTTCCTGTATGCAAACCAGCTCAGGTCTCTAATCCACTTTTGATTGGACGGAGGGAGCTGGGGTGGGAGGGGGTGGGAGGGGTGGGGGGGGGGTGCTACAGTAAAGCACGGTGTTCTTAAGCCTCCTTGATTGAGAGATCAAGGTGGAGGGACAGAGAGTACAGTTCTACACTAATCAGGGGGGAAGTGAAATGCAGAGAGAACGCGGGGGCCTGGTCTCTCAGGTCAGGACAGGTTGGTGGACCAGTCTCTCCCGTGCGCCCTGAAGGGGTCAAACCCCTCTCGGGAGCCGCTTCACTTCGGGGCGGTTGTGCACCGTATGCAGGGCCGGGTCACAATGCAGTCTTAGTCATCGGTGGTCTTGCGGTGGTGACTACATACCATGTTATTGTTGCCGTACCGTGTTTCCACGTGGGGAAAATGACGCTTTACTTGAAGCGTAAAAGCGTCCGTGCCCCCCCCCCCCCCCCCGCCCGGTGCCTCTCCTCGGGGCCCCGCCGGGCCCACAGAGGCAGGCCATGTGTGCCATGATTTGACACAATAATCCGACACCACGCCACATTAATGCCGCGCTTTGCGGCGTTCCGGGCTTGTACAGATTTCACTCCCTCTCCCCCACCCCCCCCCCCTCTCTCTCTCTCTCTCTCTCTCCCCTCCCTCATCTGTAATAGCTGTGATTTAATTTAGCTATTTAACCTGTAATTCCAGCAATATTTATTGAGGAGCGAGGGGGAGAAAATTGGGCCATTAGCCGCCCCAGATGAATACACTGAGACGAAAATGAACGCCGCTAACTGCCAGTTGACCTTCGCACCGATTTCTAGCCGTTCCCTCTCTCCCCCCCCCCCCTTTTTTTTTTTTATTAGCCGCAGCCGCAGTAATTACGGCAAATTGAATCATAGTGAAAACTGGAATCAGTCAGTAATGAGAGTTTTATACCGTGTGAAACCGAAACTCAGGAAGCAAGTGCGACTGAAGGATGGAGGGATGAGGGGTGGAGAGAGGCGGAGAGAGCCAGCGTGTTTGTTATTGCGTGTAGTTTGTCCTCCGTAATGGCTGCTGCCGGAGTACACACACACACACACACACACACACACACACACGCACACACACGCACTATAACACGCAGCGTCTCGATAGAAAACATATCCAGAGATGAATGTATGCATGAAAACACACATCAGAGCACGTTATCGCATTTTCTCCTCGGCGCATGACACGGCTTCAGCTGTCAAAATGTGTGTGTGTGTGTGTGTGTGTGTGTGTGTCCATAAAATGATTTTTTTTAAGAAAAAAAAAAAAAGAAGCAGAATACAACTTTTATTATCCACGGCAACACACATTTTCCTCTCCTCTCAGACTTGTCCAAACAGGTTGAGCTGCCAGAGTGTGTAAGAGTGTCTGCGCGTGTGTGTGTGTGTGTGTGTGTGTGTGTGTGTGAGCGTGAGCCAAACAAAACACAGGCACAGGGCCAGACCGCACTTCAACTGATAGAGAGAGATAGAGAGAGAGAGAGAGAGAGAGAGGCTTTGAGAGGACTATATGTAGAATAATGGCTTCGACAGACTGATGTTAAGTCACTTCATTTTGTCAGCACCTGTGTGCTGTACTGCTTTTTTTTAAAAGCAAACCCGTGTGTGTGTGTGTGTGTGTGTGTGTGTGTGTATGGGTGTGTGGGTGTTTACCGTCTCGAATAAAGGCCTGGGCGACTCGGAGCCAATTTCTTTGCAGTTCTACGGTGGTTTTGCACACTTGATATCAATTTTTAAAAGTGACCACACGCGTCTCGCACCTCCAGTATTCCCATTAAAATGAGGTGCGAGGGAAGAGCTCAGCCTGCTTGTGTCTAGTGTCTGGTATTGAAAAGGGGGGCGGGCAGTAATGAACGTAATGTAATAAAATGCATGCGACGTGAGCAGACCCTATCACAATGACAGCTCACAGCTGCTTCCCGGAAAGCGTCGTCGCAGCTAAATTCCAAACACACACTTTTTTTTGTTTTATTTATTTATCTCAGTAGCCTTAGAGGGGAAAAAAAATGTACAACTGAGCTGTGTTATAGCCAAAATGTTTGAAACGTTCAAGCAGCAGCGGCCTTCAGTGACTGCAATGTTAGCTGTGGTGTCTTAGCTAGCTAGGTAGCTAGCTGGCTAGCCGGCTATCCTATGGCTGACGTGCGCTAGTCATGTCATGACAAAACTTCTTTTTGTTGTTGCTGCTTACGTTGAATTAATCTACGAGAAGAGCTTCGGAGCCGTAACCTTAAATAATATATATATATATATTATATAATAGTAATTAAAGAGACCCTAACAGTTAAAAAAAACCTTAACCCATTTCTACAGAGAGAAAGCCGGACGACAGGAACAGAAAGTGAAGTGATATAACCTTTAAAGAGCCCCCCCCCCCTCCCCCCCACACACACACACACAGTCCATGATTACTGTAAATACACATATAGTAGGCCATAATTCAAACCCTGTGTGTGTGTGTGTGTGTGTGTGAGAAAGAAACACAGAGACAGAGAGCAGAGAATCTTTGCCGGGGAGGGAGTGTGTTTTCTCATTCAGTCCCACACACACACACACACACACACACACACTCCATAAAACATGGGTCTCTGCATTCTACCAAATCAAGTGATGAGCAGCTCCCTCTCGCTCTGTTTTTTCATATGGAAATAGGAAATAATGGGGTGATTAAATAGAGTCGTATATTAAAGTACAGCTGACATTAGAATTAGCATAATGTGCTCTCGCCTCGGGCTGCATACTTTATTTGCCATCTGCGTTGGACTCCCTTCCCCCTGGGAGGGTGCACGCGCTCACACACACACACACACACACATACACTCATACACCACCACCACACCACACCCCACCCCTCCCCAAACAAAAACCCACGACCCGCTCCTTCCACTGTGGCCGGAGAGAAATGGCGTTTCAGTGCAGAAACACACACACACACACACACACACTCACTCTTCCTTTCACACGCACTCACACACTCTGCTCTTAATTGTTGGGCAGAAGTGAACATCGGCTGCCCCCCTCTGATGGAGGTGTGGGGGGGGGGGGGGGTCTTCTCTCTCTCTCTCTCTCTCTCTCTCTCTCTCTCCAGTTTTTTCCTCATGAATCAACGGAGACAGTGTTTTTTTTGTTTTTGTTTTTTTGTGCCAGTCACACACATTGTTTTTGCTGTCATTCTGAAGTGTCAGACAACAGAGGTCTCGCTCCGAAATCCCGCGAGAGGTCAGCGTCGAAAGGAGAGAAGTTCGGAGTTCACGTAGAGGAACTGTCGAAGTTGGAATAACTGTCCGAGCCGGTCGCTGGCAAAAAAAACACGGTTGACCCCCAAAGTCAAAGTCTGTTGAAGCCTTTGCGGCCCCTTTCGCGGCTGACAATTCCAAAACTTTCTGGACCTATTAGCCAGTTACACCCCCCCCCCCCCACCCCCGCCCCTGAAAAGTATGTAAAAAAATGATAAAATAAAAAAGGGCCCAGGTTTTAAAAATACAGGAATTAGCCTTTAAGATTCAGAACAGCTTGTGTGTGTGTGTGTGTGTGTGTGTGTGTGTGTGAGTGTGTGTGTGAGTGAATGTGCTGTCCACTGTAATTAAGTCAAAAGGCTTTACAGGACTGTGGAGGTGAACAGCTGTTCCGCCTCTCGCCTGTCCTCCTTAACACACACACACACACACACACCAACACACACACACACACACCAACACACACACGAGCGAGCGAGAGAAGGGCAGAGAGATGTTTCCAGGAGAAGAGGCTAGGTGTTTTATGTATGCGAGTATGTCCAACAGAGAGAACTGAAATTACCGAATTATTAAAGGATCATATTAGGATTTTTTTTTTTTCCGGCTTATTTGGAAAAAAAAAAAATATACATATTGCAGAAATATTAGTGATATTATAGTGTTATTATATTTCTCATAGGTAATGAGAATTACCGGGCTTTCCACGCGTACTTAAACAGAATTGTGTTGCAGCAAACTTCACAGGAGGGCGTTTCAAAAAATTCAAACATGTGGGATTTGAACACGCTACACACATCTTTAATGGCTATGCAACTCCTTGATGTGGCTATTTTCTGCATTATGCATGCCTTTAATTTCAACAACCCCCCCCCCCCCCCGGTAGCACATTCCGGTATAAACACCACCATCTATAAATATGACCATGAAAATGTTAGTATACGTATAACATTTCTGAAAATATGTGTGTGTGTGTGTGTGTGTGCGCGCCTGTGTGTGTGTGTGTGTGTGTCGCTGCTATAAATAGCCAGGACCATGTGTACACACATACACGCACACAAATAAGTGAAACAATTACAGCGGCATATGTTTCCACTAGTATCTGAAATGAGTGTACTAGGTCAAGACAACGGCTTTCATTTAATACATACGAGAGCGAGAACAAGAGCACAATTACTGTTATCTGTATGTGTGTGTGTGTGTGTGTGTGTGTGCGCGGGGTTGTCTGTGTATAATCCCCGTAGGAGTGCTCCTCGGCCCGTTTAGCGTCCTTCAGTCGTGGATCTGGCTTGGCTGTGGTAACAAGTCCCTTTTGAATTGCAGGGGGTGGCGCATTCATTGGTTCAAGGCTGTTTTTTTTTTATTTTATTTTTGGGTTATTTTGTTTTTCCTCCGTGACTCCCGCCGCATTCATTACAATTGATTGACACACATTTGCCATCCTTAACTCTGAAGGAAGTTGGTGCGCAGTGTGTAGTGTGATTGCAGAGTCAATGCTGAAGGGTCCTCTGCGGCCCTGGGAAATGTTTTTTTTTTTTTTTTTAAGGTGATAAGGGGATTATTCTGTTTTCTAGCCAACATGATGGAATATTGGTAGACTGCGACTTGTTGATTTGGACCAGGACATAACACACACAGATGTCTTTTTTTTTTATGCTAATAACTTCAATAGCGTACATTTTGCTCTCCCTCTGCCTTTTGTAACGTTACGCTGTCTGTGTGTATTGGAAGCCATTTTTCTTAACGCACTCATTTATTTTTCTTACTCTCGCCTGATTTAAAAAAAAAAAAAAAAGAGCTGAGACGTTTTATTTGCTGGTGCGTGATTAGTCTTCCTTAAATAACTCTTGAAGTTGTGCACCGTCCATCTTCACCAATATGAGTTTGGCATCTCTAACTCTGCAAATATTACAGAGTCTCTGCTTGGAGGTTGTTTTTTTTTTTTATTATTTTATTTTCATTTTTTTTTTGTTAAATCATTCACCCTGCACGCGAAACTTTGCATGCGTCTACCATCATGCTTACGCGTACACGCACGCTCAAGTGCAGACGCACGGCCGCGCGCTGCAGCAACTCAAGCACTTCGTATCGGGATAGAGTCTCTCTGCACCGCGTGGGAGATTAAGCACCTCTTAAAACATGGATCCGGCGCGGCTGTGAAAACTGCACTTGTCAAAAGTGTGATAAGTACGTTGCATTTATGTGACAACGTGATGAGCCAAGGCCTCTCCAGCTACTGGGAGCATTAGGCAGAATATAAATACACATCGCGTCCCACTGCCTTTCAGCCAAGAAAAGTTAAAATAAAACCGCAAATAAGCTGCTATTAAAAAAAAAAAAAAAAAAAAAAAAAAAAAAGCAACATTGTTTAACGACGATTTGATCCATGAGTGAAGTAGATTTTACTTCGACCTAATAAGGTCTTTAAAAAAGGGAATCCATGTTTCCTTTTGTACTTGACAAATGCTTGTCATTTCAGATATGCCTGTCCCTCTCTGACAGAAATCCCGAGACTGTAGTATAAATTTTGTTTGTTCGCAGCTGATATATTGAATGGGTTTCTTTTCTCTGTGTGTTGCAGGTGGCAGGGGTGAGCCTTCCAGCTATATATGTACCACATGTAAGCAGCCCTTCCCCAGCGCCTGGTTCCTGCTGCAGCATGCCCAGAACACCCATGGCATTCGCATATACCTGGAGTCCAACCCGTCCAGCTCAGCCCTCACCCCGCGCATCACTATGCCTCCGCCCATGGGCAACGACTCCATCCCGCAGTCCCCCCTCACCAACTTTCTCGGGGACAACAACCCCTTCCACCTCCTGAGGATGACGGGCCCCCTGCTACGGGAGCCTCCACCAGGCTTCCTGGAGAACCGCCTCCCCAACACGCCGCCATTCGTCAGCCCACCTCCCCGCCACCACCTGGACACCCATCGGCTGGAACGCCTTAGTGCAGAGGAAATGGGCCTCATCTCCCAGCACCCCAGTGCCTTTGAGAGGGTGATGCGGCTAACGCCCATGGCCATGGAGTCCCAGTCCATGGACTTTTCTAGGCGGTTACGTGAGTTGGCAGGGAACAACAACAGCACCACACCACCGTTGTCACCCAGCAGGGCCAACCCTATGCACCGACTACTAAACCCCAACCCTTTCCAGCCTGGGCCGAAATCGCCCTTTCTGAGCACCCCTCCCTTACCACCAATGCCCCCAAACAGCACCACCCCTCCCCAGACACAGAACAAGGTCAAGTCCTGTGAGTTCTGCGGTAAGACCTTCAAGTTCCAGAGCAACTTGGTGGTGCATCGGCGCAGCCATACTGGAGAAAAACCATACAAGTGCCAGCTGTGTGACCACGCCTGCTCTCAGGCGAGCAAGCTGAAGCGCCACATGAAGACCCACATGCACAAGGCCGGATCCCTGACGGGGCGCTCAGATGACGGACTGTCCACCACAAGCTCCCCAGAGCCAGGCACAAGCGATGTCACTGGTGAGGGCATGAAGAATCGTGATGGGGACTTCCAGGGGGAAGGCAATGAGGAGGAAGAAGAGGAGGAGGAAGAAGAGGAACTTGAGAATGAGAGTCGACCAGAATCCAACTTCAGCATGGAGTCTGAGTTCTACAGGAACAGGGAGAATGGCTCTAAACCGCCGTCAGAGGAGAAGACGTCTTTC
Organism: Enoplosus armatus; assembly: GCF_043641665.1. Taxonomy (NCBI): domain Eukaryota; kingdom Metazoa; phylum Chordata; class Actinopteri; order Centrarchiformes; family Enoplosidae; genus Enoplosus; species Enoplosus armatus. The sequence goes on along the minus strand of NC_092194.1, from coordinate 1,736,863 downwards.
ACTCTTGAGAAGATGGTGGAAGGTGGGGGGCTCAACTCTATTCAGCAGTACAATAATTTGATAGTTGACAATCGTAAAAGGATGCCCTTCTCCAAGAGGTGCTCGGATGGCCAGCGGGACACTGGGGATGAGGACTCAGTGGCTGGGGAGATGGACCACCACCAGCAGGAAGAGAGGACAACCATTAACGGCCGGAATTGTGGCTCCGGTGACTCTTTCTCAGGCCTGTTTCCCCGTAAGCCCACCCCCATCACCAGCCCCAGCCTGTCCAACTCCTCAAATAAGAGGATCAAGATTGAGAAGGACTTGGACATTCCCCCAGCACCTCACATCCCCTCGGAGAACGTCTACTCCCAGTGGTTGGTGGGCTACGCTGCCTCACGCCACTTCATCAAAGACCCTTTCCTCGGCTTCACTGACTCCAGACAATCGCCCTTCGCCACTTCTTCTGAGCACTCGTCGGAGAATGGCAGCCTGCGGTTCTCAACACCTCCGGGTGACCTGCTGGATGGCGGCCTGTCGGGCCGCAGCGGCACCGCCAGTGGAGGCAGCACGCCCCATCTGGGTGGGGGCCCCGGTCCCGGCCGACCCAGCTCCAAGGACAGCAGGAGGTGCGACACCTGTGAATTCTGCGGCAAGGTGTTCAAGAACTGTAGCAACCTGACAGTGCACCGGCGCAGTCACACTGGCGAGAGGCCCTACAAGTGTGAGCTGTGCAACTATGCCTGCGCCCAGAGCTCCAAGCTCACACGCCACATGAAGACACATGGCCAGCATGGTAAGGAGGTCTACCGCTGTGACATTTGCCAAATGCCCTTCAGCGTGTACAGCACTCTGGAGAAACATATGAAAAAGTGGCATGGAGAACATTTGATGACCAATGAGGTCAAAATTGAACAAGCAGAGAGAACCTAAACCAGGTTCTCTATTTCCAGACTCTTTGCCACACTTTGACTTAAAAAATAAACAAAATGGGGTAGCTGGATACTCTTTTTTTTCTGAAATATTAATTTTGGGTTAATTTTGTGTTTTTAAGAAACTGCCAACTGAGAAAAAAAAAACAGTGAAAACAGAGATCTTAACACCAATTGAAGCTGTCTAAACTGCCTCATTTGGGGTTCCTTTTTAAACAATCAGTCAGTTGAGTTATAACATATGTGGAGCCTTTAACTGTGCAATAATTTCTGTATTTATTGGATTTTGTATTTTGGCATGTGCAGGTACATTTTTATTTAGGCATTTTTAAAAAAGAAAAAAAATGTTTTATTTAGATTTTGCGTTACTCTGTTTTTTAAAAACCCACATGATATCCTGAGAGTTTTTTAGAAGACAAAAGTCCATTTTAAGTAACCCTTTTTGGCCGCTGCTTGTAGGAAATTGTATATTAAGCTAAACGTGTGGTTTTTGTTTTTTTGTTTTTTGTTTTTGAAGAGAAGCTGAATTAAATCTTCAATTTGAAAGTGGCGTTAACTGAGAATGCTAGAATTAGTCTATTTTGTGTGATGACGATACGCGGACAACAATCCTTTGGCATTGTAGCATGAACTGACTCTAAAACATGTCGATATAATTGGATATGTAGCACTGAGTGTCATATTTGACGGTAAATATCAAATCAAAGAGGATCCCAAGGTTCTTAAACTCTGTCTCCTCCTTGTCTTTACCAGCCAGAAGAAACAGATTCTAGATAAGGCAGCTGCTGACTGGTACGTAGTACCAAGCCCCGACAACGCTACGACAACCACCCCTCATTTCTCCTCCACACCCACCTTTGTTACCATCGTACCGACATTCGTACATCCATGTATTATATTTTGCATGCAAGCCATATGATCTAGGCTATATTATTTATTGAACTGAGCATGAAGCCATGCAGGACGAGTATGCATAGAGATAGACAGAAGAACGAGAAAGCCGAGTGAGCACAGGGACATCTCAGGGTGAGCTATACTACTTCTTCTTCTTTATTTACCCATTCATTCCCATGCTTCCTAGAGCAGTTCATCTTATGTTGAAATAATTAGGGACAGTTGTGTCCTCTACAGCATCCCTTGCTGCCCCCCCCCCCCCCCCCCCCTCCCTCACCACCACCACCACCACCCACCCACCTGGCTTTATCCTCATTTCAAAGTGATTACACTCATTTACATTTGAAGTCACTGCTTCTGATTATAACATTGATTCGCTTTGGAGAGGGTTGCACGTACGCGCAGAGCGTACGCGGCAGATGCGACCACTTTAACTAGACTCCTGCAGAAAACGGAATTCTCCGATTTTATTGTCGAAATTGATAAAAAAAAAAATTAAAAAAAAATCTACATCCCCATGCATTTTTTTTTCTTTCTTTGTGCTACAATATCTCACAGTTTGTACAGTAACATTTTGGCTTGTATTGTCATGGTGATTCTATAATTGTATAATCTGATTAAGGAAGTCACCTCTCCGGGGATAGGAATCCTTCAAAGTTTCATCACGTGTTGCGGGACAGTTTTTTTGTTGGGTTTTTTTTTTGTTTGTAAGGAGAGGAAAAATTTATTTAATAATTTAATTTAATAATAATAATAATAATAATCAATGTGTGCTGAAATAGTAATACTAATAGTAAGAAAAGCAGCATCAGTTCGCTCCATGCTCCTTTTTGTTTCTTTTAGCTATCACAACCCCAAGTTTGCGTCAGGCCCCATCCACCTTCATTGTGGCACTTTTCCCGAATTCTTAAATCAGATCTGATTTGAACGCTGCCAATGTACAAATTCAGAGCTCCCAACAGCAGACCCGCACTTTATGATTTGTCCGTCCGACACACACACACAGAGCTGGACAGAGTAGGTTCCCGAAGGGTCTAGAGCTTGGGATCTGCTGACGCTGAAGTGCCCAGGGTGGTTAGGCGAGGCTTTCCCAATGCTGGCACTATAAAAATTTTAAAAAAAAATAAATAAATGAATAAATAAAAAGAAGAAGAAATATTTGGGACAGTTTTTGTACTGCCACATACAATTTGACATGAGTGTGCCTTGAATAATGATCTTCCCGTTTATTGTCTCAGACGAATGCGACACTTTTTACGAAGCATCGAATTGGACAAGACAAAAAAAAAAAAAAGACAAAAAAAAAAGATTTGAACATTTCAACAGAACGATTTCAACAAATGAACCAACGCTGAGTTTAGGTTTAGGAGTACCCAGCACAATATCAGTGTGTCTGTGTGTGTGTGTATATATGTAATGCATATGTACATATAAAGGCACAAAAACGTATATATAGATATATATCAAATTCCTCACCCACAAGGACAAAGGAGTCTGTCCCCTCAGCAGAAAAATTCCAGGCGTGGACACAAAGGTCCACACAAAAAGTCAAGGAAGAGACGCGACGAAAATCAGGAAATGCAGAAAACTGAAAAAAAGAACTTAGTGCACTCTGTCTTAAAAACAAGTTTACAGTATTGAAACAAGTACAAGGGTAAAATAATATTTGTGTGTATGTGTGTTTTAAACAAACGAGTATTTTTTTTCTTTTTTTTTTTTTGTTCCAGGTTTGCTTCTAAAGTTTCTCTGAATGCCGTAATGGCGATGTGTATATTGTTTTTTTTTTTTTTTTTTTTTTTCCTTTTTCTTTTCTTTTTTTTTTTGTTTTATTTTGGTGACGGGGTTTTAGTATATATATAAATATATATGAATATATATTACATTTTTCTTGTTTACTGTAAAAGTATACCAGTATTTGTAATATTGGAGAATGCCTGGGCATTTTACAAAAATAGAAAAAAAAGGTTTTTTTTTTTTTTTTGTTTGTTTTCTTTTGTTTGTTTTTTTTTTCAAAGAATTTTTACTTTGCAGTCCAATTTAAATTGTGGGTCTCTTAAACTGTTTTTGTCACTGTAACTGTAAAAGTCTTAAGTTTTAGTAACTTTTATTCTGCCTTGGGTGTAATGAAATTAAAACAACAAAAAAAAAAAAATAAACAAATTAAAAAATGACTGAGCTGTAACAAACTTGGATTTGGTGGTGGTGGTGGTGGTGGTGGTGGGGGTGGTGGCGGCGGGGGCGGACGGGGTGCTCCATTAGCAAATGGACATTTTCTCCCTTAGAAATGACGGAACGTTGGTTCTGCTTTTCAGGGGAAAAAAAAAAAAAAAAACACACACTGAGAAATCCTGACTTGTATCTATTTTTCTTCTTCTGGAATGGAACTCTTCTTCGTGGACGGTTTGAAATTACATGTGTAGGCACTTGCTGTCTTTCCTAAGGAGCTTGTCTTTTTTTTTTTTTTAACTTGTAGGCTATGTGCATCCTTTTTTGTGAATAGGGTACTCGCTCTTCTATCTGGTGTGGGGTGGTGGTGGTGGTGGTGGTGGTGGGGGGGGTTGACTTCACTCCAATGACGAGACACAACTCACAGGCTGCCACGGTCTATTTTTCCCCTCTCCTGGGGCAGGATAAATAACCTGATGAATATTTGTACTGTTGTAATGAATCACGTTGTACAGAAAAGGGGATCAGAAGGTCGCTTGACGGCCTTTTAGCGACAAAACCACGGGTCGATGTTTTGTTTACCGCTCCATTGGTTGTACATAGTTTTCTATGACTACGCTGTTTTTTCATTTTGTTTTGACTTTGTTTTGTCTTTTTTTTTTAATTTGTTTGTGATTTCTAACTGGCACTGGCAGTGACTTCCTGTGTCTGGGGTTTGGGGGCGGTGGGGGGGTGAGGGGGGTATTCTGTTTGACCTTTGTGACCTCCATGTCAGTTCAGGCACATGCCCCCCCCCCACCCGGTTGATATTTCTCGGCATGAGAACAGAGCACAAATACAAGCTGTTACAATTCTACACCCTCTGCTTGTTTGTCTCATTTTGTCCTTTGAGCCGGTCCGACAGAACCGGGGTCCACCACGGAAACACACTGATCCACACGGGCCGAAGAGTCCTGAACACAGCGAAACCCGCAAACATACTGAACGCCTGCCCGTCAAAGGGGATGACGAGGAAGAAAAAGCGTTTTGCCCAGCAGGGCTGTATATTCCGAAACCTCGCAGCAAACGGCCCGTTGCTTTGATAAAAGCCAGAGAGCTGGGCGGCTAGCTGGACCGGGTCCGCCCAAATCCGAATCCGAATCCAAATCTAATTCCATATCGACAGCTTGCTTTAGGTTTCACCATGTTTGTATTCAAAAATAATGATAAAAACAAGGGGAGGGGGAAAAAAAAAAAGCAGCGTTGGGATGGAGTTGAGAATATGTCATGTTTGATATGTAATAATGTAATGCAGAGTGGGGGTAATGGGGGGGGGGGGGGCAGGCTTTTTATTTTGTTGTTGTTGGAGTAGGGATGTAATGCTGTTTGTGATGTCACTTTATTTCAATACAATGAACTGACTCTCATAGGCTGCGGCTTGTGTTCTTTGTGATGTCACGGCGATGCCCATTGGCTGGTCACAGTAGACACTCTCCTTCCTCGCCCCGTGGGGAGCGCATGAACGCACTCGAACGCGTCCGGCGCGTCACCGTTTAACCGCTGCTCTTCGCGGTGGGGTCATTAACATAACGGAACATTTCCAATGCTCCGGTTTCATGCAGGCGTGTAATTCAGTCCTTTCAGAGCATCTACAACCGAACCCGAAACATGGCTACCGCTACGTTTATGACCAGTGCAGTCCACTTCACAACACACACACAAAAAACTTTTTTTTATTTACATCTTAATTCCCTTACAATTAAATCTGACGCCATCACTGAAAAACCCCCCAAAAAACAGTTTCTACCAGTTTGAACCTCGTACAGTGAAGTTGGACGCTCCACAAAATGTTGTCCACAATCAAATCTGGAGCCTGAAGCTTGAGGTGCACTTCGACACTTCGTCACTTTGTCGCCATTAACGAGACACGTTTGCGTCGCCGCCGGCGCATTCTGAATCGAGGGGCCCCCTCGCGGGATGCTTCGCAGTGACGCAGGTACACCCACAGTTACACCTGGAGAAAACCATTATTTTCTCTACTACTACTTATTGCAATAAAGTCAATATACACATACCGGAAGCACAACAGGGTTTTTTTTTTTATTCCTTTGGGAGTCTATAATTCAATCTGAACACACCTCCAGTTCACTCAGCTAATTTAAAATCACCGCGGACACAGTCGTCCTCAGTATTTCCCCGCGACCACGATGAATGCACCGAAGAAGAAATCCAGTGAGTCTCCGGGCCAGCTGACGTAAAAAGCCCTGATCATTTACTGTCGTCGTCCCACGAGCCCTGCGCCCCCCCCCCGTGACCCCCTGAATGACGGCGTTTAACAATGCAAATACACTGATCTGCGGCACAGAAGATAATCGCTCTTTGCATCGTTGGAATTTCACAAAAAGAAAGAAAAGAAAAAGGAAAAAGAACACGCGCGGAGGCGAAACAGCGCCCCTGAAATAAGGTCACTAACTCTCTCGTCACCTGCTTCAACGCTTGCTTCAGATTTTTTGAGCTAAATTCATCTTTCCTTTTCCACAGCGGAGGAGGGGGGGGGGGGGGGGGGGGGGGGAGAAAAAGAAATCCAGATCCACAATTAGTCCGGGGGAGGCAGGAGCGCGGAGTCGGACGGACCGGGGCGAGTTGTGATTTGGCTCCAGTTTCAAGGCAAATGGGTAATTAAGGCTTTTCCCCTGGCCGGCCTGCACTTTGAAGTCCCCTACGGGGGGGGGGGGGGGGGGGGGTGGATTATCCCAGCCAAGAGAAAAGTGAGAGTGAAGTAATGAGACCCAATAAGAGAGAGGGGGGGGGGGGGGAGAAATTGTAGAAGGCTGGTTGAGTGAAGCTGGGGAAAAGAAAAAAAAAAAAACAGAAGAGATGAAAATCTCAAGTAATTCATTTTAAAATGGCTAAAATGATGAATCAGGGACGGATAGGTACGGAGGGTTAAAACAACCCCCCCAAATCTGACGCTGCGGAGGCTTGAAATACATCAATAAAGCTGTTACTGTTAATTAATCTATGAATCGTCTGTTTAATTTTTTGTTTTTGTATTATAACCAAACGTCCCCTGGGTGCAGCTTCACGTCTTTTGGTTCGTTTTCGACTGGTGGGGGGGGGGGGCAATGAACGAGACACTTAAGAAAAGATGACCACTACAGATGCGTGCTTTTTTACGTCTGATTCAAAGAGTCGGTCCGCAGTGCTGCTGCTGCCGCCCTCCCTCATCATTAGCCCTTGCAACCTGCTTTTCTTTCCACTACCTTACAAGTGTGCATGTGTGTGTGCATGTGTGTGTGTGTGGGTTGGATTAAGTCAGACAGACACCTCTGGTTATTCAGAGGTATGGAATTATTTCAAGACCCTGACTGGCTGTCAGCTGCTCGCTGCGCCTCCTCCCCTCCATCGTTAAAAAAAAAAAAAAAAGAAAAGAAAAAAGAAGCAACTTCAAATGACTTAAGCCGCTGGTCGTCAGCGCCAAAGCCACACTGTTGACAGGTACAGTAGGGTCTTAAGCCTTCAAGATCAACGCAGCTATTCTCCCTGACAAAATCCCCCCCGCGGGGGCTCCTCCCCGACTGGATGGCGGAAGAGAGGGGGGGGGGGGGGGTTGGTTTGGAGGAGAAAGAGAGAGAGAGAGAGAGAGAAGGGGTCAGACGAGAAGGTGTCACAATGTCAGGAGGCAAAGCCGAGGAGTGAAAAGGGGTTGGAAGGGCTACAGGGGGGGGCATTTAATTGCGACAGAGGTTTCAGGGCCAATCAGGGAAGGAGTCCCTGGACGTGGCTGGTAATTATTAACATTATCATTCACCAGCCTTGTCCCCCCCGTCCAATTGATTGGCACGCCTGTTTCATGGCTCTTTCCCCTCAAAAAGCAAGCGAGCGAGCGCGCTCCTCCTCCTCCTCCTCCTCCTCCTCCGTCCGTCTCTCTCTCTCAGCCAATGACGCCCCACCAGGCGTTCGATCTGGGGCTGGATTTGATCCCCGCCGCCGCCGCCGCCGCACACAAACGAGAGGAAGAGGAAGAGCCCGGGCCCTCGTCGGGCTCTTCCTCTCCTGATCCCACATAAAGGAATACAAGGTAACTGATTGTTGGCTAAATGCTCCATACATGTAGCGGCTTGACTCAACAAACCCCCCCCCCTTGCTTTGTTTCCCTTGTGGATGCGCAACATTGTTCAATTCAAAAGCCTCGCGCTGCCGTTTTCTGAAATAAATACATCCCGGCGACAAAGCGGAGGCATCGGTTTGTTTCACAATCGCGGGGGCCACTTAGACAATTACGCCGATGCCGTTTGCCATTATCCGAATGAATCAAAGCTTTTCATACGCAGGACGGAAAACAAGCAAAAAAAACAATAAGAGGTGGTGGTGGTGGTGGGGACGCTTAAACGCGGCAGTGATTTCTGCTCCGCTACAAACTTGAGATTGTGGCATCTCGTGTTTTTTTTTTTTTTTTGGGTGGGGGGGGGGGGGGGGGGGGGTGTTTTTTTTGAATGCGAGCGAAGTGACAAGCGGGGCGACTTCTTTAAAAGGAGACAGGGAGAGAGAGAAAGGGAGATAGAGGGAAGTAGTGTGTTAGCGGTGGAAGTACTGAAGGCGCCGTATAAGAGGTGCGTGGCGTCTTCTTCTTCTTCTTCTTCTTCTTCTTCTTCTTCTTCTTCTTTTTTTTTTGATATTCAGATTCGCCTGCCTACACGCGGCATTATGACACATTTGGATGATCGCATTGTAGGATTAGCGGGCCCGCCTTGTCATTTTCAACAACAATGCGGCGATTTAGGGGGATGCTATTTCTCACGCGGCGCTCCGCATTAACGCCCGGCCCAAAGATTTACATAAATCTTTGTCTTAAGATGAAAAGCGGGAGTGGGGCTTGAGACAATGAAGTTAAGCTTTGGAAATGGGAAGAGAGAGAAGACAGAGAGAGAGAGAGAGAGGAGAGAGGAAGGAGAGGAAGGAGAGCCGTCACCGGGCGTCGGTGGCGGAGCGATGAAGAGGAGGGAGGGGAGAAAAGTTTGAGGATAAATCAACCAGTAGTCACGCCGATGACTGAAGGAACACAATCCCGTCCTCGCTGGCATCCGTACGGCGGAAATAATTAAACAAAAAAGAGAAGTGAAGAGGGAAGGGGGAGGGAAATTTGCATTTCCATATCGAAGAGGAGTTGGGGGGGGGGGGGGGTTAGACAAATGGTGGTGAAGGTGATGAATGCATGTGTGATTTAGTGTTTAGCATCGCTCAACGAAAAGCTTTCGTCTTCATCGTACTAACTCTGGCTTTCTAACCCCAAACCCCCCCCCCCCCCACACACACTTCTCTGTCCTCTAATCTCCTGGCCTGCAGCAGTCACTGGGAAAAAGTGCCCCAGATTGTTTGCACCCCCCCCCCTTCGCCTTGATTGGATTCATCCCCGGCTGATTGGGAATCTGCTTACATTAAAGGCAGCGAGAAGGTAGATAGCATCAGCGAGATATCTGACCACTGAAGGCGATCTGTTTTTTTTTTTTTTGCTTTGAAACAGAGAGGGGGTCACGGGGAGGGGGGGGCAGAGATTACAGGCCAAGAGAGACAGTGAGGGAGAAGCGCGAGCGACGCCGTCTCATCCCTCCCACACTGCCCCGCGACTCCAGAGAGGACCCTACTGTAAACGAACCTCCGACTGGTGGGAAGTACGTTTGCGTGCCAAGTGCTGCACTTAAGGCAAAGTGCGCGTACTTCCAAGCTGTCCTCCCATTTTACGCCACCATTCCTCTCCTACTGCTGAGGTTTGACGTTAAAAGACGTGACTGGCTCCCAGAGTGCATTTCCTCTCCTCGTGGGATCGTTTAAATAACCGTTAGAGGCTCGAAGAGGTCCGATTATTATAGATTTTTTAAATTTCTTTTTCACTTTTGACACTTTAAGTGCATTTTGCTGATGATACTTGTTTTGTTTTTTGTTTGTTTACGTAGCGCGTAGCACTTGTTGGCTATACTTCGGTCACGTGACGGCGCCTCCCGAGGAAGCTCGTGGGATGTGGTCTGAAGGTCGTGAAAAAACGGGTTTCACGGGGGTGCTGCTGCTGCTGCCGTTGACCACACTGGAGGCTGTAGCTGTGTGTAGCTGCACCTGCTCTCCATCTCTGTTCTTTTTTTAACGCCGCGGTGTTTGTATGTAGTGCAGGTATGGTAGCAAGCCCCCATCAACACACACACACACACACACACATCCCCCCCCTCGCGTCAACAACTGTCACGCTCCTTTTCTTTTTTTTAGACCCGTCTGTCTCTTTTAGATTGCCTCTTTCTATCATTCTGCACTATTTCTCTCTCGCTCTTCCTCTGTCTCTGCTAATCTCTCTCGCCCATCTCCATCCTTCCTGCCTCAGTCCCCCCCCCCCCCCCCCACCCTTGCACCCTCACACCCCCTCTCCATGCACCCTGCTCCTACCCACCACCACCTCCAGCCCTTCTGTGGTAATAAAATAAACTAATGGAGTTGGACTGACGTCCCACCTTGAACCAGCGGGGAGGTTATTTACATCAGGAGGGGGGTGGGGGTTGGGGCGGCGGCGGCGATTGGCCGCCTCGATCAGTCAGCCGTGACGGGGCGAGCGAGGCTCATCAGATAGGCAGAGAGAGAGGGAGAGAGCGATACCGGGGAAGCTGAGGAAAAGAGGGGGAAGATGATGTTCAAGCCTTTTCTCTTGTCCCTTTTTACTGTTCTCCTCTCCTCCTTTCCTTTCCTTTTCACTCCTTTCCTTTTCCTATCCACCCTCGACGCCCCCCCCGCACCCCCCTCGTCCTCTCTGTAAAGACCGTGAAACTGTAATGTGTCCGGGCAGATAGAGTCTACTTTAACAAACAGCGATGATTGCTTTTGGGGCGACTTGTTCCTCCTCCAGTAATTAAGACAAAGTAGCTCCCGGCCTCATCCGGGAGGGATTTAGCCGTGTTGCTCCTCTCAACAATAAAACACACACACACACACATTAAAAAAAAAAAAAAAAATGGAGGGAGATGAGTCTCACACACCAGGAACAAATGTCACTTTCACTTTCGCCAGCGTGCCAGAGATGATGTACATTTTCAATTCAAAATGGTAAAGAAATATTTGCCGTCTTGAGCTGATTGGCCGCGGCTGGAGAAACCTGAACACACACTTTGGGGTTGCTTTAGGGCCGGAGTGTGAGGCGTGTGTGTGTGTGTGTGTGTGTGTGTGTGTGTGTGTGTTTTGGGAAGACGAAGGTGGAGTGAGAGAGCAAAAGAGAAAGAGCACATGGTGTACGGAGATCCCTAAAAAAAATGAGAGCAGGGGTTTCAAAAGGTCTTTTGTCATGTTTTTTCTCAGGGTCCTGAGCTCTGCAGAATACACCGTGTTCGTCACACACACACACACACACCAGTCTGCTCTCGGAGCTGGACCAGTGGATGGACTTGCGTGTGTTATGATCAGTCAAGTAAAGCGTTTCAGGATGTGTTGGTTTCTTTAAGTCTGGTGTGGCCTCAGCATCACGCTTTCCTTCTATCTTTAGATATGAATGTGCAAAGTGGAAGGCAAACGGTGCGGGCCCGCTCAGTAAACACACACACGCACACACACACACACACACACACACACACACACGCTGTGACACACGCGCGCAGACATCATGTTTTCCTCATGGGCTTCATCGGCGGCCATGTTTATTTGTGAACTGATAAGACAATATGAAAGGCTGTGCAGAGGCCTTAGCCTGCCAGCTGGACACACACACACACACACACACACACACAATACATGCTACTGTCTACCCGATTCCCGTCTTTAGTGGCAAACAAGCCCCCACGGCAAAACAGACACACACACACACACACACACACACACACATCACAGACATTCAAAATGTGTGTGTGTGTTCAGTTATATGGTGAATCGATGATTATGTCCTTGATAGGTGTTACAGTACATGTTCGTATACAGGACAGACAGACAGGCAGACAGACGGGCAGGCAGACGGGCAGGCAGAGAGGCAGGCAGACAGACAGAAAGACAGACAGGCAGACAGACAGGCAGGTAAGAACACATTATTAGACAAGTACTCAGCAGTCACTACTGTTATTATAAGTGTACTCAGCGGTCGTTACTACATTGTTACATGAGGACTCAGCGGTCGTTACTACATTGTTACATGAGGACTCAGCGGTCGTTACTACATTGTTACATGAGTACTCAGCGGTCATTACTACATTATTGCATGAGGACTCAGCGGTCAGTACTACATTGTTACATGAGTACTCAGCGGTCATTACTACATTATTGCATGAGGACTCAGCGGTCAGTACTACATTGTTACATGAGTACTCAGTGGTCATTACTACATTATTACATGAGGAATCAGCGGTCCCCAGACAGACAGACAGACAGACAGACATATAAACACCACACAGACTCACAAGGTGAAAACAATACTAATACTAATATAAAATATAGAGAATCTGGGCCACTAATGGGGCTTGGATTGGATTGATGTGTCTCTACCTTTTTGTTTCAGATGTCAAAATGTATTGGTTCATTAGTCTAATGAAAGTGGTAGACATAAAACTTGCTGCACTTAGAAACTACTTAAAAACTTCACTGATTGACCTAATGAGGGCGCTCTGATTAAATGTCACAATTTCGAACGCAAATGTGATCTGCGGCTGATGCTCGGATCTTGGCAGAAACCAGGACTGGTGGTACATTTTGGCGCGGAGCTCTGACGTTTTTTAAGACATTCCACTGATTGGCCTGGCAGGGGGGCGCCTTAATTAAAAGGTCAAAATTTCAAAACTGCGAAAGGCCAGAAGCGCTCCACCACCGGTCCGATTTGGAGAGACTTAAAGAGGTGACGCATCTTGATTGGCCCACGGAGGGGAGGGGGGGGGGGGATGGATCATCTGCATCACCTGGGTAAAATGAGGGTCTTTATGCTGCAGATATACCCTACACAAAAATGATAACAAAGAAAAGGACAAGCAGTTTATATTAGTCATTGTCAATGTGTTCGGGCAGCAGAAATCACACCAGCTTCGCGGCACTACAGGAACACAGCAGTGTGTTGACCTACAAGACAAAGAGGGGATGGTTATTCCCTCGGAGAGATAAGAGGACCTGTGGATTACACAACCTAATCCACTTCACCTGCTTGTCCACAAACACACACACACACACACACACACACAGCAGAGAGATTGTCACTGTCACTGGGTAATCCCTAACAGCAGACATCCATTGCATCTCAACCGGCTGAGAGAGAATGAGAAATCCCCCCTACCTGACGTACGTGCATGCAGAGAGAATGGGGCGTATGTGGAGTATTGGGACTTGGCTTGGACTGATAATTTAAAACTCAGCAAAACAAACGTCAGGAAGTGGACGCGAGCACCAAATTCAGCCTCTCGGGTGAGGGGGGAGACTTTGCGTAGCAGCTGATTATCAATTGCACAACGGCCTCGCTGGAGTTTAAACACACAAACACGAACGGCGGTGAAGGCCATCAACAGCTCTTGACTCGCGCAGGTGCAACAAGCATTACCAGGCCGCATGCATCATCGGATGACCTGCCACTTGAACAGCCGAATGACGCATCGCCACGGCAACAGCGCCGAGATGTGCGGACAGCGCAGATAGAGCGCAGTTACCGCGATAACCGGTCCACTCGGCCTCTGTGTCCCACGATGACCAGTCCACTCTGCCTCTGTGTCCCACGATGACCAGTCCACTTGTCCTTTGTGTCCCAGTGTAACCAGTCCACTCTGCCTCTGTGTCCCTCTATAACCAGTCCACTTGTCCTCTGTGTCCCAGTGTAACCAGTCCACTCTGCCTCTGTGTCCCTCTATAACCAGTCTACTCTGCCTCTGTGTCCCAGTGTAACCAGTCCACTTGTCCTCTGTGTCCCAGTGTAACCAGTCCACTCTGCCTCTGTGTCCCATTATAACCAGTCCACTCAGCCTCTCTGTCCCACTATTGTGGAAGAACAACAGCTGAAGATGTCGGCATTAGAGCATTTCTGTGGTCATCCTTCTCAGATTATGAATCCAGAAAGCCCCCCCCCCCCCCCCGGAAAGTTAATATAGTTAATATACTGCAGAAAACTGCAGTCCACAAATGTTTCATTGGTCGTTTGCTTTCATATTCACATATCAAGGAGACGACGTGTCTCGCGTATCACCTGAAAAGCATTAAATAAAAGAGCCGAAAAAGACTAAAGCTGCCGCAATGATACCAACAGTGCAAACACATATTGTACCTCCGGCGCGGCTCTTCCTCCTCGCTGTCATTTGTTGATGCGTTTTTCATCTGCAGTGTCTCCGGAAGATGACGAGCGCCTTCTAATTAGCTGCTAATTTACAACCGAATGGATCTGCATCCAGGAGGTTAATGCTGCCTGATTCCACAGGAAATAACTGGCCCGGCTCCAAAACAGGAGCGCCGGCCGAGGCATCGCGTCTCCCCTCCCCAAGGAGAAGCGGTAACATTAGTAATTACCTCCCGTACCACAGGGCCAGATATCTGTCCACCTTTTTATGAAGTCCACAAATTGAGGTCAGGCGGGCGGGGGGGGGGGGAGAAACGCTGCAAGGTGTGCGCCACTGGTTAGAGGGAGTTTTATTGTTGAAAATGCAGATGCGGCGGGCAAATGTCCTCAATTAAAATATTGCATTTCAAGCTCTCCCTCCCTCCCTCTCTCTCTGCCTCTCTCTCTGTTTGCAATCTTGACTGTATTCGTTATGTTGTGGCGAAACCGTTGCAATTATCCAGAGGAGGCCCGGGGGTTGGAGACGGGTGACAGGATCGCTTGGCCCGATGGGAAAGACGGGCACGTGACTCCCAGTGCTTCAAGGTTGACTGTCTGCAGCTGACAAGCCTCGAACGCTCAAACCAGTCCAAAACCAAGACACTACGGCGAAACAACAAACATCTTCCAGCCCGCCGACACCTACCAGCCTCCCATGCAAAAACCCCACTTTCTTGTTTCACATCAAAGCTGCAATCTCCTGGGGGCACCGCATGCGTGGCGGTAGACCAAAATGACAGGCTTGTGTAAAACCAGGGAGGGCCTTCCACGCGGCGCGGCGCTAGCTTCACCCTGTAGCAACTAGAACTACATCTGGCTACTTAACAGCCCCTCCTGGCAACCAGCCAGGGCCAGAGGACATGGTAACGGAAGAACACGGTGTACAGTCAGTGGTGTGCAGGTAGAACAATCTAAACATTGTGCAAGGGCTTGATGACACAGGAACAACTTGAATAGGGTGTATCACAGTAATCTGGTGGTCATCAAAAGCTTTAAAGCAATCTTGCTGCAAAGTGAGTTTAACGGACTCGATTTGAGTCTCCTGCCGGAATATTTTGCGATCAGCTTCGGTGAACTTGTAATGCCAAGTTGCGCAGTTTACTCGAACTGGCTAGCACGTAAGCAGTTAGCTCGCCAGCTCCAGTGAATAACCAGCTAGCATTAGGCCACCATGATTCCAGTACCAGAGGAACTTTGCAGTACCCCTCTCTGGTGTGACCTGGCCTTAGGGCTGTGTCCAGTCAAATCATTCATCATATCATTCATTTCAATGAGACCACTGGCACAGTGGAGGTTCCAGATGCAGAGCCCCCGCCCCCCCCCACGTTGAACTTGGCTCAATATTTGCCACAACGCGGGCGACACGTCCAGCGCAACGCACTGTTTTGCAGGATCAAACGCGCGCGCGCCCGCCCGCTTTGCCCCGTAGATTACCTTGTGTTATTCATAATGTCCGCCGAGAGCAGTCGCCATGACAACCAGACTTGTGAAATCCTGTGTCATTTGTGCCTTGTGTTGTGGTGTCAGATGAAACCATCAAAGGCACTGATCTAGTACAAAATTTGAACTTTGAATGAATGAATCGCAATTTCAGTCACCAGCGCAGCCTCTATTCTCTTTATAGCACTATTCTATTTTATTTGTGTAATAACTGAGTAATGCTACCTGCCAATGGATTTAAAGACCAAAGAAAAGAGACTAACTTGGCAGAGCAAGCACAGCTAATGCCGGTAAATGGACAGAATAAGAATAAGGACGTCAGGAGCTGAATTGTTAAAAAAAAAAAAAAAAAAAAAAAAACATGAACTGACATTCAGGCTCCTGGAGAGACCCACAGATACCCTGTGATGCATGATTTGCACAAAGATCCTGGGAACGGGTCCACTTGGAGTATAATTTATATCATATCATGCACAATTGCATGAAGAAAATGTTCGCGCGCTTGTATTTTTCTTTCATTTTAAGGCTTTTGAACGGATGACTGAAGCCGCAAAAATAAAAGCCAAGTTGTTGAAAAAAATCACATTTTTCTTTATTGTCATTGTGTGACCACCGTCCCTCTGCCTCTCGCCCTCTCCTTGCCGTCACTCGCAGATGACTCGTTATCGTAATGTTCCTGTGTAGTGAGATTAAAATAAAAGAGGCAGTTTGGCGAATGCTTTGTGGTCCTTGTACATACAGAATCTACCCCCCCCCGACACCACACCACCTCTCTCTTACTCTCTCTCTCTCTTAGAGTGCTGCGTGCCATCAGGTCTGGTTGTAACCGCCACATTCCAGTCCAACAAGACCAGACAGTTTGCAGGTTGATTTAAGGGCAGCTTTCTTTTCCGAAGGAGAAATAGTTTGACGACAGCTCGGACCAATTTGCCAGGATCATCTCCTCCTTTTTTTTTTCTTTTTTTTTTATCTGCGTCTCATAAATTCCCTATAGAGGTTCAGGGATGCCAATATGAAAACGAAATAATTGAATCAAAATACAAATCTAATTTCAGGTTTATGAAAATGCACAATTCCTGAGAACTGATAACTTTTTTTCAGTGTACTTCTAAATTGGTAGACAATGTGCAACTTAAACCTGAGAACTAAATCGCAAACTGGACTTTAAGATTTGAATTATGTACTGACTTTAGATGATCTGTAATGAGAGTAAAATGGTATATTTTCATGGCCATTCTCACAATGGCAGTTTTCTTCCAGGCTCCCTTTTTTTTTTCCAAGTCAACCATCGAAACCACTGGGCGGGAAATACTTTAACGCTGTGGAACAACCAACCCAGTGTGAGCAACTGGCGCTAAAGTGACAGATAGATTCTTATTTTCATACAGTAGCATATTAGAAAAGAAATTATAACTACTTTTAAACACATCACTTGAAAACACTTTGAAAACACTTAGAAGCTGCGTGTAGTTTTACCTTTACCTAGCATGATCCCAATAAATGTAACTAAAAAAATAACATTTCATGTCACGTAGCCTTGTAAATGTGTGACCTTTGACTCACCTGAACATCCTCCATGCCGTGCCGTGCCCCCCCCCCCCCCAGTCCAAATCCATTGTTGCCGTGAGCTTAACAGTCCCCAGGGGGTTGCTGCAACAGGCTAACTGTTGTGTTGGCTAACCCAAGGAGCTAACTGTGTTTAAAAGTAGTTCGCATTTTGCGCAGCCTTGGAGGACTTGTTGAAATCAATAGCTGTTTTTAAACTCAACAAAACTAACTAACCTCTAACTAAAATAACTGTCAATGTCTCAGAACTTAATCTCTCCATTTTCCTTTTAATTAGTTAGAAATTACATAGTTTTGTTGTTTTTTTTCCCCCCGGGAAACCTCCTAGGATGTTATTAGGAAATAACAGACCCTTAAAATAATGTGTTATCAAGGTTTCATTTTAACAGTAATTATTCATTGTCAACATTAAAAAGAAATTGGATTTTTATATTTTAATTAATGTAAAATACAATTTCCGTCTAATTGAATGATTCATTCTAATATTGGCTGTCCTGGACTTCCATACTAAACTTCATAATGTTGCTGTTAAAAAGACTTCTGCATTATTAACCGTTTGAAATGTTTTTGCAACGAAACAAGACAGTGTTTCAGTATGAGTTTTGGAGTCAGCCTGAATAAGAATGAGCAGCTCCATGCAAAGTGAACCAAAAATACAACATATGGCTGTTATTATTTCATGTTTGGACAGCAAATCAAAGGATCCTGCAAATCTCAAGTGTTTAACCACGGGAATCATTATTCAAATCGCATCCAGCTCCCAGCTTTTCATATATCATATCCTCCTCCCTGGTGCACAGTGGGTTAAAATCTGGTGTCTGATATTGAAATCTGTGAAGGTCGCCCTGCAGTGGTCCAGCTTATCTGAGAGCTGTTCTATTCAAAAGAGGCCACGGAGATGAGAGAGGTCTGAGCAACCCAGATATTGGAAAAGAGGTTTACTCGCATCCACCATTAGTCTCTCTAATAAAATGCCCCCCCCCCCCCCTCTTCTCTCCTCTTTCTATTAATATTCAGCGCGACCGGCCGGAGTCTTTTCCCTGACTCAGGCCATCCCACTATGCACTGGGGCCTCTGATCTGTCTCACATAATTAGACTGATAAATAGGCCTCTTCCTCCTCCTCTCATCTTTTTTTTTCTTTCTTCCTCTTCTTCCTCTCTTCCTCTACTCATTCATTGTCTCGTGCGTTCTCCTTCCTTATTCACTCGCTTCCAAAGAGGTGGGATCCTTCTCCGGGTTTTGAGGGTTGGACAGAAGCCGTGGCTGCCTCGCAAACCTCGTCGGTTGCGTGCTTCATTCGTCAGGTTCACCCACACGCTTTAGTTTAACAAAACAACCTGTTCACTACGCACGTTACTCGGACTAACAGCCCCGCCAAGAGGCCTTTCCTCAAATTCAGAGCATGCACTTATTTAAACAAACTCTTGAAATGCATTGGCCAACACTTTCAGACAGGCCAGCAGATGATTGTACAATGTAAGCCAGCCAAAAATGATTAAGCTATTCTCAGTTGTGGGACAAATAAGGTAAAGTTTGCAAGAGAAATGAAAATGGTTCATCTCCTTGGGAGCATGAATGTATTCAGCGCATCTCATTACTCATTTCATTATTAATGAAATGGAAATACGGTTGTTGTTTTCAAGGTATCTTGTGGACCCAAGTGTTGGTTGAGGAACTGTTGACCTGATGTTTGTCAGTTCATCAGAATCATTATTTGGAACATCCATAGTTCATTTCATTGTGATGTCCTGGCAAACATGTTGGAGGTAAAGACGGACCAGCAGATAGCTCTACATTGTCTATCTATTTGTTAGGGGTGTAAGGTAAATGGTCTTCACTTATGTAACGCTTTTCAACCTTAACGGTTCCCAAAGCGCTTCTACAGATCAGGTCACATTCACCCATTCACTTCCGATGGCGACCGAGCTCCTTAGGATTCAGTGTCTTGCTCAAGGACACTTCAACATGACGAAGTCTACCTCCGGCGTGACAGTGCTAACCAATGCACCACCGTGCAAGTGTGCACAACTTTCCTCGGTTCGGTTTGCAAAATTACAAAATACTAACCAAATAAAAACTGTCGAATTAAGTTAATGAAGTTAAAGTTAGGTCTACGTCTTAGCGTAAAATAATTGTGCAACACCTCTATTTCGACAGCGTTTGCAGTGGCTGTCAGTTGCTGTCTGTTAAGCTAAATCAAGCTAGTCGGGCTGGATGTATAGGTCATGTAGCGAGTGTCATCAGCATGGCAAACACGAAATGAGAAACCAGAGCTGGGAGCAACCAGTGCCACGTAGATCTACTGTTTTTGGGAGCGTTACGGTCCCCCACTAGGTTACAGTGACGCTGGACGAAACAGTGGCCGATCGGACGAGGACTGTGCATCGTCACTGTTGAATCGAGGTCGGACATGTCTCTGGTAATGCAAACAATAAAACGTGCTGCTGTCCAACTGTTTGCAACGGAATGAATCTATTTACAAGGCAGTTGTAGCGGCTGTGAAGATCTTTCACGTGTGCTTCAGTCAACTTGGTCCGATGTGCCAAGAGGAGATCAAGCTAGCATACAGAATGTCTCAACTGCAACTGCGGCAGAGGACTTCACACTTGCAAGTTGCTAAATTCAGGGCCCCTTATTGGCTAAGGGGCCATTCGATGCAGCTGCTTAAATCGTTTTGGCCTTGGGCACTTGGGCTCTTCCGCTGTTTTTTATGAGATTATCCGACGCTGTCACAGTTTGATGGAATCTGTTTTTCAACCAGTGCAAACTGGTTTGATCAGCCCTCCAAATCTCTGATGCAGTGTTGTTGTTGGAAGCTGTGTGTAATGGTGGGGTGGGAGGTGGGGTGGGGGGGTGGGGGAGGGTTTGTTGAGGAGTAACATTGCCCCAGAGGGTTCAAGCTACTGTGTCAGACATGCAGAAGAAGAGGTTTCATTTGCATTCATCATAGTAAAATCCATGCCTGTCCCAAGGGTTCGCTGCATGCCAGAGAGACAGACCAACACCGAGAGAGAGAGAGAGAGAGAAGCTTTAATATTGATGCATGTCTTCAGACACAGTGTGCATAAGGCGGTGGGAGCACACATTCACGAGCTAGTGTGTGTGTTGCATTGTGCATCTGCCATCTACATCCTGGGCAACAGGATGGTTTCCCTTCTCTATCCGCTCCCTCAAATCTAGTTCGGGAAGCCTTGCATCCTCCACAGCAGATCTGATAACCGGCACACTGGATAACATCTAGCCGCACTCGTCTCTAAGAAGTCCTTCCCCAGGGTACAACTGCCAGTGCCGATCTCAGCATTAAAATATAATTTTGATGGTCATTATTAAGATAAGCATCGTGTTCGTCTGGCAGAAGATTGCACTGATAGCGGCGGAGCTTAGAACAACTGTCCTTTCGAGGGACTCTCTTGTTCAAAGTTATTAGATGAAAAGAGCCTCTCTTGGCAAATTGTGGGGCTTGTTACCGGGGGCGAGTGTGGGGGCGTATTGTGGTAATCCTAAATGTGGTATTTCCAGGAGTCTCCGTCTTTGGCGCTACTCGCTCGTGCCAGTTTTCTTGAAAGAATTCACCTCCCGAAAACCCCCCCGTCAGTCACACAGCATGGATTGAAGAGTGATAACTTCCTCCATTTCCTTTATGTTCAAGTTCAAGCTTCTGTAGTTGGATTGCCGACTACCTTGGCTTGTCTTTGTCTGAAACAGAAAATCAGTTCTTTGCAAAACAGGCCAGCCTACAGTATCTTCCTACCTGGGCTAAAAATCACCTAATGTAATGAGCATAAAACACTGCCAAATATGTTCTGATCTCCCTTTTTCAAGTTTTACTTTAGTTGCGGAGAGTCAGACTTTGTTCATCAAGTGCATGGGAGGATCCCTGAACTGAAAAGTTCCTGGGGGCAAATCGTACGCCATTAAGATTTAATTCTACTTGCAAAATGCGACAAAACATATCAGACGACCCGCGCGCGACTGAAAAGTAAGGCAGCGTCGTATTTTGGTAGATCTAACCGTGGGCTTTATCGGCTATGCTAACATCAAAGTACCCGATGAGATTTCGGAATGCTGGAGCATTGCAATGACCAGGTCGGACAGGGCAAATAACTCGAGCAGTCAGAAGATCAGAGAAGTTATTTGGAAGAGAATACGAGTAAACATCCAATACAGTTTACAGTCCAACTTCTTGCTTCAGTTTTGACCATATTTACTTACTGTAGTTGTCACTCGAACGGTTTTCCTTTAAGTTACATAGTGCATCACCAGATTTTCTGACCATGTCCCAGAGGCTGCCCAATACACCGTCCACATCTCACGCTGCTGAGAGACAGAGGCAAGTAAATTCACACGAAACGTACACTTTCTGACCAAGCAGGTACGCAGCGGGACCCGTTCAAATTAAAAATAACTTCCGTTCACATGAAGGCACGGGTCCCGCTTTCTTCAAATCCAAGAGGTCAACAAGGCTTTCTAAAATCTCCGGACGCAGCCAGATGGTGTGTCCCAACATCCCACTTATCTCGATCGACGTGGGGGCTTATGATGTGGTGAGTCCCCTGTAGGCCAACACATCTAAGGAGTGCGTTCGGATTCAGATGGATGTAGGCGGACGTCCTCTGTCGTGGGCCGTGTCCCTTCAATCCCAGCTCTAGGGGTGTCAAAGCCGACCTCTGACCTCCCTAAGGAAGACAGCTTCTCTGACACGGATTACTATGATTTCATTCAATCTAAAGACCTACTTGTAGTAAATGATCTACTGCTACGCCGGGCACTTCACCAGTTAAAATCTCCTGCGGTTGCTTTCAGGTCCTTTTGCTCGCGATAGCGACAAAGTTGTCAAACTCACAAAGCGCGTTGCTTTCTGCCACTTCTGAAAGGCGTTGATTGATTCTGTTGGAAATGACAGGATGAGACAACGCAGATGACGGCAACAAAAACAGTTATTAGGCAGCTATTTACTTAACCCGACGCAAAACAAGACGACTCCCAGAGTGTGAGAGCGCAGCAGGAAGTAGCATGTAGCACCAACAGCTAACGAGGATTGCTACTCACAAGGATAAGCACTTTGCTAATTGTATTCTCCGGATGGAACGCGCACGGATCATGGCATTTTGCTCCCGTTGTGTGGTTTATCCCGTGGAGCCAATTAGCGTCTGAGAGGCGCAAACTTTTCACAAAGTTCACACATGTTAGCATGTTAGCGGCGCTGGCTCTTTAAAATTCCCTCAAAATTGATTAGCGGCCCGCTTTAAATCCGACGTGCCTGGCGCTATAACATGCAGGGATTTAAAAAGTCTCGTTCCTAAAGAATTGCATTAATGTTACATGAGTGCGAACTGCATGAAATTTGCTCGCACCATTTGCTCACTCAACCCTATTAACTCCAGTGGTAATCGACACCCGCCCCCCCCCCCAATCCCCATGTATCCACATCTCATCAAATCACTCTTAATACATGTTAACACACCATAGAGGGAGTAATAGTCAGAGGCAGCATTATCCAAATCGCCCTCATGAATAATGTAAATACATGTAAGGATGCCTGGTTGCCATGCTAAAAGGTCCTTTTTTTTCTTTTACAGCATGCAGCAGCATTAACTCTGATTAATCTGAGATGCATTTGAATGAATTCTCAATGTAAATTCACCACAATTCTGCCTCCGAAAGGAAAGAGAGTACAGGTCATTTGAATACCACTGATGGGGCTGATGGCACACTGTTATGCTTTTTTTTTTGAATTGCACGGGTAAATATTGCGTATGGAGGTCTTGAATTAATTCACAGATTGAGCAATTATTCCCTCAGGCGTTTTCCTGCCGGCGGCCCCCACATAATACTTAATGGACCTGAGCCTTTCATAAACCCCAAATAAGTAATCTGATCATGACAGCGTGGAATTTACTGGGTTTCCACTGCACATGGAAGGTGGATGCCGTATGGGCTAATACACCTGTTCAAATGTAATCCCCGCTCAGCTGATAATATAAAGGAAAGGCTGCTCTTCCATGCAAAAAGACTTGGAGTTGTTTGTCGAAGCAGAGACACGCGCACGGAGGACACACAATGCAATACACTTAATCTATATCAGTGGCTCCCAGCATGGAGATTATTTTGAGGGGGTAACCTACAGAAATCAGGGACGGGAACCAAGCGACTGCCCCCCCCCGCCCCCCCCCCTCAGCTGGTTGACTGCCTGTGTGACTCAAGTGATATTACGCTTTTTTTTGTAATGCCTACCCACACAGATCTTTGCACCAATCAAATTAGCAGCACCCGACACTGTCAGTCGGTCACCAAACTTTCACGGCTCTTGGAGTAAAAAAAAAAAACCCCCGAACAACTTTCATTTTCAGGTGTTTTTTTGTTTTTTTTCAAAGCCTGAAGAGGTGAAATCTTCCACTATTTCATGTGTATTTAAAAGGGCTTTAAGAGGCGAAATGATTCAGTCTTTTACTTTTTTTAAACAGCCAAACTCAAATCAAGTGAGAACCTGGGTACTTTCACCTCAAACAGTCCTTGAAATGAGACGCACCACAATCGAACCCCAACCTGTTATGAGGGGGTCATAAGTGGACATTCCTTCTTTTAAAGGGATCACGAGCCAAAAAAGGTTGGGAGGGGGGAGGGTGGAGGGGGGGGGAGTTGTTTGTTGAGTTTTATGAAAATGTTACAGAATATTAATTTATCATAATGGGACTGAGAAGCTAAAGCTTTAATGGGGTCATAACTTTGTGTGTGTGTGTGTGTGTTTTTGTACTGAGAACGTGCTACAAGAAGACTCACATATGGTCATACAGACCCCCTGTGGGGGGTTTGTATGTTTGTACTGTGTGTGTGTGTGTGTGTGTACACATGCCCTGAGAAAAGAGGGAAAAAAAGCCCGACTCCCCCCACCTCCCTGAACTTCTTCACCTGCATTCAGACAGATGGGGTGAAAGCAGAAAGAAAGGCCGGCATATAACAGAAGATGGGAAGAAATGAAGTGGATTGTGGTGTGTGTGTGTGTGGTGGTGGTGGTGGTGGGGGGGGGGGTCTAATTGGCCTTTTCCTGGTCCTCAGGTTCACTCTAATTAAGGCCCTGAGAGCCGGGGTCTGGGCATCTGGACACCAGCGTTTTGCCGCCACTGCCGCCGCAGCGCCGGGGGAAGACAATGATAGCCAATTATCCCTTTTTATTCAGCCAAAGGAGGCCTTAGCAGGTCATCATTAAGGCATATGGAGGGGATGGTGGGAGGGGGGTCTGTGTACAGGGGAATGCCAGACAGTGGGGGTGGGCAAGGCAGGTGGTAAGGCGGTGTTTGTGTGTATGTAAGTGTGTGTGTGTGTGTGTGTGTGTGTGTGTGTGCCGGGTTGTATTGATAATCCCAGAACATCCCCAGGGTGGCTGTGTGATGACGTTCAGTGGTTAGCTTAATTCTCACCGTGTGTGTTTCAACAGTTGCTTCAAATTCAGATTTAGTCCGTAAGCAGCCGTGAAAAAAATGAAATGCTGAAGGAGAAACCCCCCCCCCCCCAAAAAAAGGCTGTGAAATTTGGTAGGCCATCAACGTAGGCAGGGAGTTAAAGTCACGTCCTCTGTATGCTTCTTAAACTTACGAGGCTTTTGCAATGAGAATCACATTCTACACTTAAAAATGTACACATGGTGTGTAGTTTACAAGCTTATTCCAGTATTTCTGGACTTAAAATTGCATATGCAGCCTATATATATATAATGTATTTGAATTATATATATACAGTGCTTAACAAATGTATTAGCCCACCACCCAGTGTAAGGTGTTTGCCCCCGCTGCCCTAAATGAACAGTATTGCTGATGACCAAAATATTTGATGTCTCTGTAATGGTTAATCCACCAGTATGTGCAAGCCGAGCTCTTTAATCCAAATGATATCTTTAATGCTAAAATATAATTATTGTTGTCATCCATGAATTCTCGAATTTACTGTTTTACAAAAAAAGCAGAAAAAAATAGTAAAGCACGTTATTATTATTTTTTGATTGAGATGCCAGATTACAGTTATTTACTTGCATTCCTGAACAGAAACATTTGTTTAGTGGTTGCAAAGAATGCAAGCTGTTATCAGGGCCAAAGGAGGTCGTACACAATATTAAGATTTGTGGTTAATATATGTGAATAAGGACTATTTAGTTGCTCCAGGTTGTTATTTGCCTAATAAATAACAATACAATTTTTAGTTTGAAACAAGTTTTTGACAGATTTCTAAAATATTTGTGTTTTCTCATTTTTATGACAGGTGGTCTAATACATTTGTTAAGCACTGTATATATATATACATATATATATATATATATATGTATATATATATAATTCAAATACAGGATGAAAATGCGAGTGACTTTTCCCTCTAGCCTTTCACCTATAAAATAAATAAACAAGTACAATAGTCATTATTTATCCACCAGAATTCTATTCATGGCAGTGTGGAGAGCTCTGAAACACCACTTAGACGTTTCATGTTGGGCAAATCTAATTTACGGAGGACATAATTGAGCAGTTAACTCAAGCAACAAAGAGGAAAAACAAATGATTGTGCACCGGGAGGACTTGGGACTCATGACCTCAGTATTTAATTAAAGACAGTCATTCTCACTACCGCCCTGCGCAGGGCCATCACAGGGATGTTGCACTCGTGATCTTTCTTTGTGATTTTATGAATTTTCCGAACTGCAGCACTTTTTCGACAAAGGCGAGTGTCTCGGTGTTCGGTTCAGCGAGAGGGTTGTGGGTCCAATTTCTAGTGCTCTGCATTTGGAGGTGGCATGTCCTTCCTGTATTCAGTGTGGGTTCCCTCCATAGTCAGCTGAAGACTTTAAACTGTCCATAGTTTTTTCACCCCGCCGTGAATTGGGCTTTTCGCACTGCAGAATATTAACATTTTGAACATTTCCTGTAAATCTGTCGATCTTCTTCAGGAGAATTAGCATGCCGGCGCATCAAGGCTGAATGCTGCAAGTATTCCACTGGTGTTTGATACTTCTTCTACTACTACCATCCAGTACGTTTAAGAAGTGCTATTGATTTCATATGCATCACAGCTGGGAACGTCCAAAAATTCCAGCAGCCACAATCGCTGAAACTCAAATATTCAAGAAACCAGGCATAAGATCTCTCAAACTTGAATTTTCTTTCCTTATGGGCTGCTCTGTTTTCATTGAATGGGGGGGGGGGGGGGGGGGGGACAGATTCAGATTCAGTGGACATGGCTGGGTCAACAGCCATGATACTGTGGGAATATAGAACTTCCCTGCCTGATCATTGTTGTGCTTGCTGAGTTTATAGCAAGTGGTTATTGATTGGTTTGATGAGCAGGAACACCTCCTCAACCTGTCTTCAGTGTGCACGGTATGTGTATGGCCGAGGGAAGTTGAGGGTGCTTTGTTTCAACGGTTACCTCCCCCAGGCATCAACAGAAATGATTGATTTTCCTGTGGTAGAATCAAACAAGAGTAGTAGGTATTCATGACTGTCTGACTAAATAAAACCACTCCTTACAGTACATACAAAAATGATCTAGGACAATGATACTCAGTGGCTCAGCTTGGGAACCTTTCATGAATGCAAGAGAACATTATATATATATATATATAGCACCTTTCATGTACAAAATGCCTAACATTAGGTACAGAACTACAGAAGGCAAGTGCATTGTAGGTCTTTAGTTTTTGACAATGGTAAGCAACAAAGAGACTGTGGATTGAAGGGATCTACATTGGATATATCTTACCAACAAAACATACCACCAAATTTGGGGTCAAGTTCATTGATACATTCATAGACAAGTACAAGATTTATCCCAAAGCTAACTGTGCAGCTATTTTCCTTGTGCCACTTAAAACCATGGCAGCAGCTTTCTGTATGTAGCTGTAGCTGATTTGTGGACCTGTGAACAGAAAGAAAAAGTTTGACCACAGCAACATTCTTCACATCATATGTTGTAATGTTCCCCTGGGTGGTAACATTCAGATTTCTTGCCATAGGTGTGATGTACTGAGTATACAGTAGTCGCAGATTCAGAATCAGGTTCAGAAACTATTTATTGCCAAGTAACATACATTACAAGGAATTTGCCGTGGTCTGATGGTGCTACATTTTTTTTTTTAACATATAACATATAATCTGACAGACAACAAGCATGTAAAAATATGTAAAAATATAAAGGTAAAGATTCTCTCCTTGCTGCTACGGACTGCTTTTTTCCTGATTCACTGAGAGGAAAATTTGAGTCCGCCACAAACTGATCAGAGATGCCGATTTTAAGAGAGTAAAAGGGTCTCAGGTCATCAGGATTATCTGCTCTATAGCTGGGTGTCATCTGCATAGCACTGCAATTCGATAATTGGCCTTATCAGTCTTAAGCCCTGGTCCAACTACAAGGCTCTGGTGAAATCTGTGGCATGCGTAGATTGGTGACGTAGGGATGGAGGGCTATTTGGTTAACTACTGTTGGCGAGTCAACGGCTGCTACATTAGCTGGCTGGGAATATGCTAGCACTGTGCAGTCAGTGAGCGACATAGCTTGCGGAACGTCAGCTAGAAATCTTGTTAGCCCTGTCGCTAAAAGGGTTTATTTAAGTCTAATTAATATAATATTTCAGTATCATGTGTTGTTGGGCCACAATCTGAGTAACCGCTGCCATGACTAATATTTGGCACCAAAAACGCAAAGGTGTAAATGACACTGAGAACAAAGGAATTGAGGAAACATTTTTAATTAAAAAAAAAAAAAAAAAGGTGAAAAGCAGGAAAACTGTCTCAGAGGGTCTGAATGACAGACCGGCTAATCTCTTCTCCTTCTTATTTTAATCATGATCAAGGTCCCGGTGTTTACTTGCGGCACGCACAAACAAAATGTTAATCTGGTTTAAAGGTGCCCTCCTCGCTGGACCGCCTGTGATAACAAAATTAAAATGGTGACCATGGCCATGGCCACTGAGCAACAACACACACACACATACACACACAACGGACACACTGCCTTTTACCTCAGGTATGAGCTTGTTTGTGACTGTGAAGGCACTGATTCAAATCCAAAGTGGCACTCCTGACCTTCTTGTCCTCTAGAACGGCTGAGAGTTGGTAGAAATACTACATTGCCGGATGGTCCCAGATTCATAGATGTCGGCCACAAATTTAAAGTCAGCGTGTGCATTAGAATTTGATGTTTCCCCTCGTACAAGTGGAGCCTTTGGCCTGATGGGGGCACTGCAGAGGTGGTCAGAAAAGGCCAGGAAGTTGCCAAAAAACGAAGGAAATCCAGCCTTTAGTTCGCAAGATAGGCCCACCTTGTCACAAGTGACTCCACGTGGATGCTCATGCTGCTCTGTAACTGCTGGAGGTGTGGCATACATATTATTGTGTTATACATATTATAGTTTCATTACTGATACATGGACATGAACACAAAGAAGCAACTACTTTACACACTGCTGGTAGTTTAATCTACAACATGCACTATATTTAAGTTACTGATCATATGTTTGAAGGAACATTCAAAAGTACAATACTTAAAACTCTAAAACACAGTGGAGCAGAGGTGTAAAAATCACATACTTAAACAAAGTATAAGTACTTCAGAGCTACTTACTTACTTGACTTTCCACCACTGCTTGCCACGGACCAACACGTTGATGGAAAAAGTGGAAGTCTTGACGTGACAGTGGTGCTGGAAGAAAAAGGCCCGGTGGTGTCAACCACCGACTGTTTCGTGCAGCCTCCACCCGCTGCTCTGACTCAACAGGGAGGTGATGCAGCTATAAAGGGATGCGAAAGCAAGAGCGCGACCACACTCCTCGTTTGCTTAACTGCGTACAGACACAAGGGGAGGAACGGCCCTTTCACCTTCTGCGAACAGGAGCTATCTCGCTAATACAGGGGTCCGGGCTGGGGAGGTGTAGTCATTTGCATTCCATTAGACAGGCTGGGGTTTGCGGTCCGCTGGCCTCCCTCCCATCCCAGAGCCACCGGTCAGACGTCAGATCCCGCTGTCAGGTTCAGGGCGCGATACGCCGCACACATCCAGCGCTGTCGCTCAGTCACAGGATGTGGCTTATGAACCCAAACCGACGTGCTTTTTCCGCCGGTGGATTGGATGCATGCACTCGCTTGGTCTCCTCATTTGTTTGAAGCTAAACATCCTGTGTCGACAGACCACAACTCACGGCGACAAGGTGCCAGAGGAGCACCTGTTGCTAACGGTTTGTTACTGGCAGGGCTTGGCTCTGACTCTGTGCCAAGCGTTCATCTGTCTACCTTTTCGTTAGACTGCTGTCACGCTTACAACCTCTCCAAATCTAAAATCTATCACCCCCGCGGGCTTAAACAAGGCAGCTGTAAAAAAAAAGAGTGCGGTTTCCCCCCCTCTGCTGACGGATGACGAGCGACTTTGGCCAGCTTGGTTGCATTCAAAATGCACATCTCCGCTGTCCGTGCACATGCTCAGCATGCTGCAAAAAAAGTCCAGATATTTTGGTAAGAATATGATGAATTATCACATGGTAAAAGAAAATCGAAGAAAAAATTGCACGCTTATCTCCATTAGAAGCACCAGTAAGCAGCTACAACCGCTGCCTGAAGTCCGAGCAGACCACGACCACTTTCACTGCGGGAAAACTACGCATTTTTACGCACTTCTACGCAGCTACCTCTCGAGACTGCAGCTGGCTGGAGTGTTTTTGAAACTGGGCAGAAAAAGTCGGCAGTTGCAGGTCTTTTCACAACATGTGGTTACTAAGAAAAGAAGAGACCTGCAAACTCCACGCAGTGCTGCGTGTCTGAGCAAAATCCCATGAATACATCAAATGCGCAACAAACAAGCAAGCAAACAAGAAAAAAACAGTGGAGCGTGCAGACTTGATAATTAATATGAGTCAATTATAGCCCCTCTATATCAGAAACCAAACCGTACGGGGGTAGGGGGTGGGGGTGGGGGTGGGGGGGGGGATGCAAATCTGACCTGAGGTTAAACAGAGTTTCTCCCCAAAATAAACTCCTCACCTGTGTTGTCTCAACTGTAATCCTAATCAGACATGATTAATCCTTAATGCGATTAATGACAGTGAAAGTTAAGAGAACAAGTGGGGCAGCGGAAGAGCTGAACAGCTCCGTCCCCCCCCCCACCCCCACCCCCTCGGACTGCGCTTGATCCATGTAGATGAGCAGCAATAGCCACCATCAGCTGATCGTGGCATTCTGCTTGGCGGGCTCCTTTAAGTTCCTCCGTGAAACTTTGCCCAAAGTGTTAACTGGAGGCGGGGGTGGGGTGGCGGGGATGGGGTGGGGAGAAAAAAAGGGAGCCGAGCTGTGCTGCTGATGTTCGTGGGGGATTTGAATGAATATCACGATAAAGCCCCGCTAATCTCCCATTCCAATCTGATTCTCGGCAGGATACGTCTCTTATTTCTATACTTAGGTGACCCAAACCGCTTCTTTTTGTGGATGTTCGGTTCCGCGGGATCAGTGGGAAATTGGAAAGAGAGATGTAGCGCGCGCGTGCCACCTCAAATTGGATTGCACGGCGCCTTAAATGAAAGCAAATAATTTCACGGCTAATGGGCTTAATTTCGGGAAATAATTCCAGATTTCCACAGTTGGCTATTTTGCATGTGATTACTGCAGAGGGCTTGATACTTTTGGGGAGGTTGTTTTTTTTTTTTTTTTTGTGCGTGTTGCGTTCGTCGAATGTGCTTCCGCTGATGACTTTTTTTTAATTTTTTTTTTTAGTGCATCCGAAGTTGATCAAACATCTGACATCTCTTGCTTCGACCACTTCCCTTTGAGCTCCCCACTGGTTGTTGTAGGTGGTGATGGGAGCGGCGCCGCTGTTCTCCCCCTGGCTTTTATTCACCGGGGGGGGGGGGACAGAACAGAAGGAACAAAGTTATTACCAAAAAAAAAAACAAAAAAAAAAAAGGATAAAAGAAATGAAAAAAAAAAAAAAAACTGACATAAACAAGAAGTAAAAAATGTGATTGCCAACAAAGAAGTGATTAAGCCTCACAAAAAAAAGAAAAGAAAAAAAGTCTTCAGTGGTTAAATAAATAAAGAAATAGCTGTAATTAAATAATGAATGAAGGAATCAGTCCATAAAGCGTTGATTGATGTCCAGGAAAGGGGGTCTTTCTAATGGAGGCTGGCTGACAGTGATTGCGAAGGCCCATTTACCAGCTGATGTTTTGTTATGATTGGACATGTCAGTCTTCCTCCTCTGATTAAAAAGAGAGGGGGAAAAAAAAAAAAAGCCCAAATGCGCCCTGCGTCCTTTTCTTTATGTTTTGTTTTTTTTTCCTATTCTCTTTCCATCCGCAGGCAGAAAGCAACGGGTGCATATTATTTTGTCAATCCGCTGGATTGGAAGTATGTGTGTGTGTTTGTGTGTGTGTGGGGGGGGGGTTTGTAAAGATGCCAGCTGCCCTTTACGTGTCCTACCTTGTGCCACTTTCTTCCGGGTGTTGGAGCTTAGTCATGTAATGGCTGTTTGTGCTGTTCGGGGGCAAACAGGTTTCAAACGGATTGTTTTGCTTTCCTATTCAAAAGAACCGCTTCCTGTGAACAGTTTTTTTTTTTCCTGTGGTCTAACACTGGCTCCTTGAGATGCTTCTGCGTGCATAATGCGTACGGGAGCTGACCTCTGGGCCAAACGCAAGCCGGGGCGCATTCGGCTCTCGGTTGCTACATGTGGCTTGTTCGCCCGGCACGGCGTGATAAACAAGATGCTGTCATATTATTATGACTCGCTTGCCACTTGTGGAGTAGAACCCTGCAGAAAATCCTGAGCGACCACTGAGGAGGCCGAGGTCATGGCCAGGTGTGCACATTTTACACACACATATATATATATAGCTTTAAAGGGCTGGTTCAGATATTTCTTAGGCACGAAACCTTGACATAAATTAAAAAATCTCTTTTAAAATCTCAATTAAAGTACATGGGGTAGAGAAGCAACCTTTAGACCAACTGTAGGGAGATAGAAAATGGATATACGGATAGAATATAAATGTTTACTGAATAAACATTTTTTACAGTGAATTCTTCCTAGGTGGGTGTTGGGTGATTTGGATTCAGCTTTTCCCAGGACTGGCCCTGCTCCTGAGCATATCTCTGACTTTGTAACCCCCCCCCCCTTTAGTATTTTGGCCTTCGGGTGCGTCACTCAGCAGCTTGTTCCACATGTACTACATGGAGCCAATTAGGTCAGACAGCTGGTTCGGACGGGACGCCAAGCGACGAGAGGTTGAAAACCTTAAGGGAACTGTCAGATGTTAAACGCAAAGGAATGGACACAGTTACTGCCACGGCACGGGTGTCCAAACCAGGCACAAATGGACACTAAAGGCCTCAGCATGCCTCAAAGTAAGTGCTTGTCAGATCATCTAACCGTAAGTGCGTTTCCACCCCCCCCCCCCTCAACTGTTTTTCTGTGTGAAAGTCTGAATCAATACACACATCTTTGCCTTTGGGAGTACCCCAATGACTGGTGTGCTTTAAGTATACTGAGGCCTTAAAGGCTCCATACAGCAGGTTGGTGCAGGTGCTGTCAGCTGTTTAGGGTCCGTTATTCTCGGATGAATAGGCCTTTTCACACGTACAATTGAGCTTTTATCGACACTACATTTACTGGCATAACTTTATACACAACATTATCCCTTATCTTATGACGTGAAAGAGACTGATAAGGTGACATTTGGGCCTGCCACTTTAAAATATACCAACATCACGAAAACATGCTCGGCATCCCAAAGAGTTACAAAAGTTCCTCTTTCCTTCCACACACAGCATTTGTCTGGAACTCTCACACCCTCTAACTCCCTGCAGACTTCATGCCGCAGCGCAGTCCAGAGCCAAAGTGCTATTTTACCCGAACTCACTGTAGTGTACCAACCAGCTCCTTAATACGGAGTGCTGCCGGTCCCCCTCTCTTACAGCGGCGACCCCTTTCAAGCTGCCATATGGAGGAACGAAGAGTCCGTCTTTGTTGTCCCCACCTCTGCTGCTCTCTGCAGGCTGGCCCGTCTCCCAGAAACTAAGTTTAAGGCGACTTTAAGTTTAACAACGTGGCCCCCGGAGTTCGGCGCGTCAGATGCTGCCGCACCGACAGGGATGCACTGCGTAGAGATGGGGCAGCAACAGATGGAGGTCTGTGCGGGTCACTCCTGCCTGGATCTCGCCTCAGCAATGCTCTTTGAGGATTCTAGCAGAGCAGAATGGCCCTTAAAGTCTCTCAATGAACAATAAATGACTAAACTATGACTTGGAGCTGCATAAAACCCTCAAGGGCAGCTGTTTGGAAATATAAACACATGGTGAAACCGTTCTGAGGCTGACGGGTTGAGAGTGGTTTACATATTCAAATGTCGGGAGCTTGGACAGTGCTCTGCAGTAGTGTGTAAGCGCTGTGACTCTGTGACTCTACGATTACTTGTGGCAAAGAAACTTGATCGATGGATGCAATTTGCTTCATTTCGAATGTTCGTTAACGACGGGTCTCTTGTCACTGTCTCGTTGTGATTTGCTTGAGACTGGAGCACAGACCAAGAGGCGAGGGGGGGGGGGGGGGGTAGCTGGTGACTCCTGGAGCACAGGGGGGGCAAAGAAGTACAAGGAGAATCTACCAGTGGCGATACTGTGGAGTTACTGAGCC
Organism: Enoplosus armatus; assembly: GCF_043641665.1. Taxonomy (NCBI): domain Eukaryota; kingdom Metazoa; phylum Chordata; class Actinopteri; order Centrarchiformes; family Enoplosidae; genus Enoplosus; species Enoplosus armatus. The sequence goes on along the minus strand of NC_092194.1, from coordinate 1,702,946 downwards.
TGAGCGCAGCTATCGCAGAAACTGGAACAACAAGGAAGGTAGCACAGCCTGGGGTTGACACCCAGAGAGTGACTGTAGACAGGTGTAAGAGGGCGGGAACAGGTTGGAACGACACACCCACAAGCACAAATTGGGACATGGAAGACACAGGAGGACTGGGTGAACACGGGGAAACTGTGACGTGTTGATACTGTAATAACCAATACCGTCACTGGAGAGAGGTAAATGCCTGGGTTTGTGTTGCATTTACATTTTACATAAAAGACCAGGTCAGGGATACTCAACCTCCTTTGCCCGGAGGCCATTTTTGCAAGACGACGCGAGGCCAGGGGCCAGTTGATGAACAGACATTAGCAGGTCTCGGGCCTTTCTGCCGGGAAGCCTTTCTAACAGATGGTTAATGTTTGCGAAACGGTCGCAGTCGGTTTTGGTCCTTCGGCGCACTGCACAGATAGGCTGACGTGCAACTTCCCACGCAACAGCCGAGGGACATTATTGACCATTTACTAATTCGTATAAGCAACAACGAAAAAAGTGTGAATCAATCTATTTTCATTGTGAATTAGAAAAATGGTCGGCGGGCCGCCCAGCACCCTGTAGCCCACAGGCCGTGAGTCCTAGTGAGGACTAGGTGGTCTGGTTTTTAGGCTAAAGAGTATTAGAGGAACACGAGAGCTAACTAATAACATAAATAACGATTATTATTTCAGCTACAAAAATACTTCTCCTTGAAAACACATCAAATTAAAATCTGCCCTGTGAATCACGTGGACACCCTCCGTCGGCTCCATTTGGTTTACCTGCTGAAGTGTTTTGCATGGCGACCAGGCTGTGGGTGAAATAGGCCACAGGCTACAATTTACCGACACGGGCGGAATACATTTTCGAAAGCGCTAGGACGGAGACGTGGGAGCACAATCATAGCCATTGTCCTCCCCGCACCTTTCAAGCATGCGCCTTATCCACGTAGGACTGATAAACACGGCACAATGTAGTGTTCAGACTTTAAATGGAGGGTTAAAGTTGAGGTTAATCCTGTCCAATAACACTGATAAGCAACATATTAGAATATCCCCCTCCACACACACACACACACACACACACACACTCGTTGTATCTTAATGTAAGCTGAGGTCATGAGGAGTGGCCAACACCATTACAAATGGCTGTAGCACTAAACACATCAACAGTAGCAAAAGAGGAAAGAGCACATTAATCCAGGCCAGTCGATACTTGTTAGCAGGGCCGGGCCTAATAAATAACCCAGAGTCTGGTCCCGGGGTCGGCCCATGTCATTCAGCCGCCTGTGGCATCTTAATGTGCTGTTTTAATCAGGGCCAGCGGCTGCTAAAGGGCTTACGCTAGCACATTGCCTGCTACATTTCCCCGCACGTTCCAGGGATTTACATAGAGGGCCAGTAAACCATCGCCAGAGCCCCTTGTCCTGCCTTGTTATTCCCATTCTCATTCCCTGTATCAAAACCTCCCTGCGTCCCCGGGTAGCTTGTCACACTGAGACTCACCCCCCCCACCCTTTTTCTTTTTTTCTTTTTTTTTTTTTGTACAAAATTAAAAAGGGAAATGGCTGGCGTTGGGTCAGGGGCAGTAAGGAAGGCTTTGGTAGGTAATGATGCTGGAACCCCCATTTTACCGGCCTTTATCCTGTTAGAGTTTTTAAAAAAAAAGGGTCTGAGGTCTGCAGAAGGGGGGGGCAGAAGTTGGATGTTAATACAGATATTGTTCAAAGATTATAGCAGGTTCGCTGAGGTTCAGCTGGCAGATTTAAGTCGCTGCCTTTCTGCACCGGTAACCATGCCAACTGCACTGGGAAACTATTAAAACAGCTCTGCATCGCAAAGTAGGGACACCCCATACGAAAAGAAGCAAAATGGCAGTCTATTGGCCCACAAACCCAGGATAAGCTTCTCATCAGTTTGGGAACAGCAGGCTGCTTATGGGACAAAACTCTTCCGCAGAGGAGAGGATTTTGACTCAGCGACTCATTTTCATACATATTGTTTCCATAACTTTAGGGGTCGGATGAGCTAATGGCGGAATGGCGTGGAGTCTTTCCAAGGCATTGTTTGTCAGCTGAGGCCTCAGCGTCGCTGTGGCTTGTCATTTATTGCCGTGCAACTTGAATTGTCAGATCTGACCTGACACGTTAGCGCTGCAGGCCTACAGCAAGTCACGCCAGATTCACAGGTAGGATGTGTTGGCTTTGTTTAGAAGGATCACAAATCTCGATCCAAAGTCAGCAGGCAGCAACACTAAACCAAATCGAAGAATTTTGGTGGTTCGCGGTAATGAAAATATATCATATTGCTACATCCCACTAATACAATCGACTGCACCAATAGGCCCTTTTATTAAGAAAGAGTTTCACAGTTTGGGAACTATGCTTACTCGCTGTCTTGCCGAGAATTAGATTTGATTGATACCAGTGCCATGTCTGTAAACTAAATATGAAGCTAGAGCCAGCAAGCAGTTAGCCTAGCTTAGCATAAAGACTGGAAGCAAGGGGGGGGGGGGGGGTGACAGCTAGCCCGGCTCTGTCCAAAGCAACACAATCTGCCTACCTGCGCCTCTACCGCTCACTGATTAACATGTCAAATCGACTTTGCTTGAGTTTGTTTTAACGGGGCGCTACGAGCTGGAACCATTTCTCGCTCTGTCGCTAAAGGTGAGGTTGCCAGGTAACCTGGCGGACACTCCAGGAAGTCACTGGCCTGGCCAAGAAATTGTCCTGCACGTAATCCCCCATTTTAACGTTCCGGTTTGTGTACAGATAAAACAAACCTCTAACAATGTGCTAGCTGTCTCGCCCCGCTTCCAGTCTTTATGCTGTGCTGGGTTAGTTGAATTGGGGCTCTAGCGCCATTGTCAGATCAGGACGTGAGTGTTGTCGACCTTTTCACTGAACTCCGACCGAATGAGCGCATTTCTAAAAATGATGAACTACTCGACGTGGAGGCTGTGGCTCCGGAGGTAGAGTGGCCGTCTACTGATCACGGGGGTTGCGGTTCAACCCCTCCCGTCTTTGGTGGAGACGCTGACCCCCCAAATTAGCCCCCTGATGTATTATTTGGAATCTGAGGCCTGAGCCCCTCCAGAGCTGGAGCCTTCTCCCGGTTTATCCATTCAGACTGGTTGGTAGTTCATTGGTGAAAACACACCATCTCATTAAACATGGCAATATACTTATTGAGGAAACATTGCCCTTCTTCTTGCTATCCCTCTCCCCCCTCTATTTTCCTTGCAGCACAGTGCGAGCCACCAGCTGTAAAACTAGTAAAACAGTGGTGGGAGGTGTTGAGCTCTTTTGCTCTTATCACAAATCACAGACCTGTGCTGTTTCTGACTGGGATGCAAGGGTGGGGTGAGGGGTGGTGTGGGGCTCAGACCGGCACTCTTTTCTTTTGTTATCCCCGATCAGGAGAGCCAGGCAACAGATGTCATGCTTTTGAATTGGCTCCTGAAGCGTGACCCCAGAGGTCAAGGTCATACATACATAGGTTTGGTTACCTTAAGGGTTAGGGGACCTTTGTGGTCATGGGTTAAAACGGTGATTATCGGTTTGAAACAGGAAGTGACCAGCGTGTTAAAGCCTCTATAATCACATCACATGACTTCCTCCTTTGCTCCTGTCATAATTCCCACAGCAGCTAGAGGACTGTGGTAAACAGATGTTGTTTAGGGGCAATGGCTGAAATGAGTGATGCTGACTTTCTTCTTGGACAGTCGCCTTTATTCTCATAGAACTCTTTTAGAACCCTTTGGATAATGTCTAATTGCATTGTCACCCTGCTATGACATTAAATATTTATGAGTTGGATGAAATGTTGTAATTTTGGAGATAGACTTTGGATGTTTTCATTTGGCAACCACAGTTTCAGTCAGAGACTTATACGAATGAATTGACCATTTCTCGCAAAGGACCATTCACCAAATTCAAAAATCAGATTTCAGACAATATTGACAATACCAAAAGTTTAGCACATGAGGTCACATTGAAATGTTTACCCTTGTTCTCTGGCTCTTTTAATTAAAAACTAGTTTATGAACCTAATCTTTGCCTTAACCCCAATATTAAACCTAGGTTTTCAAATGAACTTTACCTCTTAGTGTTGATAAATTCTCAACTAAATAGTGCTAAAATATATTGACATTTAGATGGACTGAATTATGTCCATCCATCCTTTTGCTATTTTTTTTTTTTTTACCCCAGGGTCTCTCACCAGTTGAACATGCTCGGAAAAACCTCCCAAAGGAAGGCCCCTGATCAGATGCCCGAACCACCTCAACTGGCTCCTTACGACGCAAAAGGATCAGCGGCTCTACTCCGAGCTCCTACCGGATGTCTGACATCCTCACCCTCTCTCTAAGGCTGAGGTGAGCCACTCTGCGGTGGAAACTCATTTCGGCCTCTCGTATCCGCGACCTCATTACTACCCAAAGTTCACGACCACAGGTGCGGTTTGGAACGTAGACCAAGTGGTGATGCCGCCCCACCAATCCGCCTGTCGATCTCACGCTCCATTTTACCCTCGTGAACAAGACCCAGAGATAAATTATGTCCAACCACAAAAATCTACTCAGGTGGGGGGGCTCTGTATTCCGTATTCAATCCAACTTCTCATCTCCATCAGACCAAAATAATATATAACTTCTGAACTCATGAATGAGCACTCAGAGTGCGGGCTGAGGCGGTCACGGAGCTCGGCGAAACAATACCGAGTTCTTCAGGGAGCCCCATAGGTGCAGAGAGAGTCAGATCAAGACGGAGAGAGGAGTGTGTGCGCTGCATGGCTAAAGCTGCTCCCTCACCCTGGGAACAGCAACATCAATAGAGCAGAGGGGGGGGGTATTAGCCCGGCCCAGGCATAGGTTACCCAGGAATTAATGAACTTTCAGTCGGACTCCTTATCCCGGCGTATTGACAGGATGAAGTCGGAAAGCCTCGCCGGTCCTCAGCGCTCTGCTCCCGAGTGGAAGAACAGAGAGGGAGAGTTTCCTGAAATGAAAAAGCGATGGTTCTTATCTCTGAGACAGGTTGTAAGAAGGGCCGGCGAACAAGGCAGAGGGCACACACACACACACACACACACACACGCAAACGTGGTGAAATCTCAAAGTGAGAAGCGCTCGGCAGTCCTGACCGCAGTGTGTAGAACACTTGGCTCAGGTCAGATAAAAGCAGTCTGGAATGAATCATTCTCTCACTGCTGCATGGGTGATGGAAGCTGTGTGTGTGTGTGTGTGTGTGTGTGTCTGTGTGTGTGTGTGAGGACGGCGGGGGTTGGAGGCCACACGATCCCCCATCTCTTTGCGTGTATCGTCTGCGAGGAAAACACCAGTCTCATATGTGTCGAGATCACTTTTCAATACTTTCATTCCGTGGCGTTTTTAACAAAAAACAAAACAAAAAAAATTTTGATTGTGTCCCACGGCCACGGGAATTCCTGTGAGTTCTGTTCATCCTGCGGGTCCCACCTTAAAGGCCAACGCAGGAAGCAGAGTGCCCTTCATTTTTTTTTGTCTCATCACTGACCACCAGCTAACGTTCGCTTCATTTAAAACCGTAATCACAATCCTTCTTTGACATTAGAACCGCACTGTAACCAACAGCTTTCTTGCCATAACCTTGAGACTGTAGAAAGAAAGAAAGAATTTTGAAAACATACATTTTTTTTCACTGAACGTAGAATCCGCGGAATCATTGTATAGTATGTATGATAGTGCTGTTCTTGCCTGGGCGACAGGGTGACGTCCGGAGGACTGTGTCACGCGACTCGGACTCCGGTCAAACTCCGAGTTCAAAACTTCCTTTGACGAAGACTTTCACGTTGGTATGACTCGAAGGGGTCTCCGTACGCTTTTGATTTGAACGGGCACTGCTTTGAAATTTAAATGGCAGTAAATGTGGTTTAAAAGTTGCATAAAGACTTTACTGTTACTCTCGGTGAAAAGAAGAAGAAGAAGAAGCCGAGGGTGTTGTGAGGACCATTCAATTCAGTTGCATTCATGCAGCACCACATCGCGACAAAAGTCACCTCAGGACATACGGAGCAGGTCTGGGTCCCGCTCTAAGCAGGTTTGAACTGTCAACAAACGGTACAGACAGCGTTTGCAGTGAATAGACGACACCACCACCACCCACACACACACTTACCGCCTTTACTGAACTCATCAAGCGCAGTCTTTTTGTTGCGTTTGGACTGTCCTGCTAATAGAAAATTGACATTTGGGAAGCTTTCATGAAAAAAAAAAAAAAAAAAAAGACAGAGAGAAAAAAAAAATCTAATCTCTAACCTTTTTTAATGAAGCCACAAAAAAAAAGAGGAAGAAGAAGAAGAAGAAGAAAAAAATCTTGAGTGGCAGGGAAAATGCTTAGCATGTGTTGTGTGATCCTTCGCCCGCTGCACAGATATTAAGACTTTTGAATGAATAAATTAGCAGAAGGAAGCAGACGCCAAATCCTTTCCTTTGTGATTAAAGAAAACTCCATCAGATTTTTTATTAGGAGGGGTGTTGCAATGAAAAGGAAAATGGCATTCTTTTGGGTGCCCTGCTCTTACACACACACACACACACACACACACACAGTCACAGTCACTTCACAATTCTCCCGCCTTGTACATTTATTCAAAACATTTCTCCGGGGCACCATTGCTATTCTGTCTGTCTGTGGCTGCACAAAGATTAGCCCTCTGCTGTGATTTAAAAAAGAAAAAAAAAGACCCAAGTAAAGGAGGGGGGTGGGGGGGGTAATCATACTTCCTTTCTTGAATCATTTCTGAAAAGAGAATTTCCTCTAATTCTCCACATAATAATGGCTTCACAGCCTTTATTTGTAAGTGGATGGGTCGGCCTTAATTACAGTCATCGGAGACCCTCGCGCTCCGCTCTCGTAATCTCCAGCATATCGGCACTTGATGAGATGACTGTTTAATAGGTGGTAATATTTCAATTTTCAAAACGTGATTGCCCTTTGTTGATATCGGTTTCTATATAACACCGTGTCGTGTGATTTGCCGGAACGCAGTCGTAATGAACTCACATTTTAATATCCACATTTGAATTTAATTATGACAACGCACACTTTCTTTTTTCTCTCCCCCCCCCCCCCCCCCCCCCCCTTTCCTTTAATGTGGCCATTACTGCAGCAGCACTTTTCTGTGAGGAGAGCGACAAAGACGAGCAGAGGGGCCGGACTGGACGGGAGTCAGGAGACAACAGTTGAGGAACAGCACACACACACACACACACACACACACACTTGTACTTTTGAACTGATGATTTACGACGGAGCCAAGTGCATGCTGGGATTGGGAATGAATGAATGTGAACGGTTAAATGAAAGGCATTGATGGACAATTGATCCGTCAAAAGGACTCGGTGGATGTGTGAATGAATGAATGAATGAATGAATGAACGTTTCCATGGATGGATTTGACATTACATATGTATATAAAAATCCACTTCGACTTCACAGTGTACAAATGACTAAAAGTAAGAAAGTACATTATTTTGTTTGTAGAACAGCTCGTCACCCCTCAATTACAACACAAACATGTAAATAAAAAAATAAATGTAAACATATGCTTTAAATAAGCCGCTGATTGCAGCGCAAAAACACAACGTAATCGTTTTGTTACATGACAGTTTCCTGTTGGACAGATAGCTTTAAAGCAACCGCTAACCGATGCTAACCCGTAGCTGCTAACGGCTAGCTAGCTCAGGCCAAGGGGACAAGCGACCGGAGGGGCAAACAAAAGGCGGAATCGGTGGACGAGCGGCTGAATGAATGGATTCTTCTTGGATTAACGAGTGAATGAATGAATGAATGAATGAAGGGATGAAGCAAGATCCCCTATCCAAAAGGAATAAACAAATGGACTGATGAATGTTTTGAAAAAAATATATATTAAAGAGCTGAGCCTAACCCTCGTTCGTGTATTCGGCAACACGTGAATAAAGGAGTGAAGGGACGGGTGAACGAATGAAATGACGACGAGTAGCGGCAGAGTCGGGCTCGGGGAAAGTGACACTAAAACTGAAATAGTTTGAAACAGAAACATTAATTAACGCCACTGGCTGTTCCATTTAATTGCCTTTAATGCTTTATCGCTCACATCTTTCCTCATTTGCCTGAAAATGTATGCCGCTGTCGTGGGCCGCGGCGAGGAGGTGGTGTCTCCGAAACGCCAGCTTCCTTTCCACTTGTCGTTTTCTTTTTAAATCCGTGTGCCCTTTTTCTGGTCTCACCTTTTGTCATGCAGCGTGTGTCTATGATGCAGAATTATTCAAATCCCGCGTCGGCTTCCTGCTTTATCCACCATCCAACACTGGCCTCAATGAAAGCAGTGTGTGACTTTACTCTGAGGCCCCTGGGAGTTAGCATCATGGATGTGTGTGTGTGTGTGTGTGTGTGTGTGTGTGTGTGTGTGTGTGTGTGTGGCGAGAGCAGCATCCATGCATCCTCAACTGCAGGTCCACCTTGAAGCCTTTCCTCCACTGCCTCGTCCTCAGAGCTGAGACCTGGAGAGGAGGAGGAGGAGGAGGAGGTGGAAGAAGCTCCTTCATCCTGCCTCCTTCCTGAGGTGCTTTCTATTTGCATATGAAACAGGAAAGCCCCTGCCCCCCACGACCAAACAGGTCACTTTGCATCCACTAGAAAAAAAACACGAGTGAACAACTGGAGAGTCTGAATAACCAGCAGCCATGTTTTCCAACAGCGGAACAAAAACTCACACCCAACCAGACTCCTCTTTTTTTTTTTTTGCGTAATGTATATACATTTTCATTTTGGAATAGGGCTCTACATTTTCTTCCAGAATGACGGCCCAGTCAGACCAACATCTAAACCGTGAAATCGCATGACAAGTATTTTTGAAACATTCCCTTCCAAATTGTTGGAAGTGAGAGCCGTTGTTCATGTCTCTGATTTGGGTCTGCGGTCCTCTCCAGAGTAGGGGGCGTCTTCCCCCCTGTGCTTGCTAGAGAAGGGAAGTGAGGGAAAGCACCAGGACTTCATTCTTCTTTTTTTTTGTTGTGTCATATTCCAATCAACCGAGTGTCACTCTCACCGAGCAGGCAACTTCAGGTTAGTTGACGCAACATGAACCAACCTTAAGGTTCGGGGCTCCTGTCGCGGTTAGAGCCGGGTAGGGTTAGAGGACGCACTGTGTTGGGGAGGTCAGGACCCAGATCCTAGGCTTTCCCCGCCATCTAGAGTGGTCGGTCACTAGCAGCCCTACCACGCACCCTACTTCTGCCCGCCACACTTACGCTATTTACTTATACTTTCATATAGCATTTCAGTTGGTTTAGGTTAAATAGGACTGGAGACTTTTGACTTTTGTTGCTTGCCCTAATGCTGTTCTACCTAATAGGCACATTTGTAAGGAACAGCACTGGTGACGGTTGAATGAAAGTCATTTCTTGATGTCTCTAGTTGTGTTTCTGGATCCCTCGCGGTGGGAAAACGCATTCCTCTCGCGCCTTCAAGCGCAGAGGTACCACTTACATCACAAGCCCGGGACTACTGTGGTTAAAGCTTGATGAGTACAGCCCTTCGGCCTACAGAGTGTACCAGAGCAGTGTGTGTTTGAACTTTGCACTAGTCCACCTTAAACTCTGGGCGGCCAACACATGAAAGGACTGCAGCCTCGCAGACTAGATCTGCTCATGGTTCCCGCAAGACTGCAATCCGTTACAGAGGCAAAACCACGTCTCTCACAGTCTACAAGAAGTTTCATGAGGGTTCCACTGCATTTGGTTTTACATTGCCCTCAAGCACATGGCTATTTAGCAGCTGTGTTTTTTTCTGTATCACAGCTAGTCCAGCTGATTGGACTAGATGTAATACAGTAAACTAAGTTACAAGGTGGCGCTAGTACAAGTGTAAGTTTGCATGTTCTCCCTCTGCCTTTATGGGTTTCCTCTGGGTGCTCCTCTGGGTGTATCCAGACCTCATCACATCTTTCAATCATACTCTTAAGCCTCCTCCTGTCCCCCCTGCAGTTCCCCTTATGGGCCTCGTTTCTTCCTCCGGGCCTCATCCTCCTCACTTCCTCCTGGCCTCCCACTTTTGTTGTTGGCCCCAGACTCCCAAGTGTCATGGTCTTGGCTTCACACTGACCACCCACTCCTCCAGATTGCTCCCGCCCTCTCACTTGTCTAAGCCTTGTCCCCTGTAGCTCCCGTTCGGGGGCTCCCATCCTCCTCCAGGCCTCTCCGTGCACCAGCCATGTCCCCGCTATCGCCATAACTGGCAGAATCAGAGGGCAATTAACGTCATGGCTGATGGCGGTATTTATGTTAAACTG